>NW_020925744.1:5868200-5929837 GCF_003984885.1 Neopelma chrysocephalum
TAAATTCATTTGCTTGTAATAAAACCGATTCTTTATTTCTCACAATCATACGTACACTCATGGGTTTTGTATAGACTCTGCATTTTGCCACATTGGTCATCCTCAGATGTAAACCTGGAATGTAAACATTATTACTGAAACATAACTGGTTTTATAACTTCCGCGTTACGCTGGTTCTTGCTGCTCTGGTTGTGTACCTAGGTAGGGGCTAACACACCTGGAAGGAATCCATTTCAGCTCCTTTCCTGTAGCCACACATGCATAGCCCCTCCCCCAAGTCACAAGATCCACTGGTCCTGTCCACTACCCTGAAATCAGATCCCTTATCATGACTGGTGGTTTGGGGGAGGTGAAAGCTTGAGGTCTGTGCTGCCTTTCATGCCTGCTTTTTTCAGCACTATCACAATTTAAAAAATTTATAACATATCTGGCTTTTCAAAGATGGTCTTGCGGACTATAGACAGATTCCCCCCTTTTCTGTTTTGTTAACTTGTCTTTTAGGGTGCGATGTGCCCTTTCTATAATGGCTTGCCCAGTGGGTGAGTGTGGAATGCCTGTGGTGTGAGAAATTCCCCAATTTGACAGGAAAGTTCTTACCTTTTCTGATATGAAAGCTGGTCCCTTGTCGGTTTTGATCTGTTTGGGGGTACCAAGGGTCGCAAAAAAACTGAACCGATGTCTTATTACACCCTTGACCTTTTCCCCAGTATGTGCAGTGGCAGTTATGTGTTGTGAGTGGGTGTCAACTGTGACATGTACATATTTTAATGTACCAAATTCAGCTACATATGTAATGTCTGTCTGCCATAACTCATTTGCCGTTAACCCTCTTGGGTTAACGCCTTCCTGAGATGGTATGGGTGTTATCTGTTGACAGCCTGGACATGACATGATTATGTCTCAAGACTGATTGAGTGTTATTTGAAATTGTCTCTTCAGTGAATGTGCGTTCTGGTGGAAAAATGAATGAGACAATTTTGCTTGCTCTAAGACTCTAGGTACTGTGTTGAACATAGCTGCTTTGTCAGCCTCACAGTTCCCTTCAGCTATTGGTCCTGGCATTTCTGTGTGTGATCTCGTGTACATGATGTAAAAATCAAACTTTCTGTGATTGACAAGAAACCATACAGAATGCATTTCAAACTACAAGTGAGGGTTAGCAACATCTCAAAGAAATGAACTTTCACGATGGGACACTAACCCTGCAGCATAACAGGAATCCGTAACAATATTAACAGGTTGTTCTGAAAACTTTCCCAAGGCAATACATATAGCAGCCAGTTCCAGAACCTGTACAGAGACTTGGTTCATGGTCTGTACCTCTCATTCCCAATGTCCTGTATCAGGGTTTACCTATGTCACTGCAGCTTTTCAGGTCCGTCCAGATGCATCTGTAAAGTCTGGGAGGCCTTTCACTGGTTCATGTTTGCATCTGGTTGTGGCCTTTAAGGGTAAATTACTGATTTCTGCCCACAGTCTGTGTTTGGGAAAATGAATGGAAATGTCACTGTCAAAGCTTGCCAAGGCAGCCTGGAATCCTGCATCCTTGGCTAGCATCCAGTCAAGGTTGTCCTTTGTAGCCGGGATGTAGATGGTTGCCGGATCTCTCCCATCTAGCTCCTCTAGTTGTCCTCTGCCTTTAATGACAAGCTTGGCAAACATTTCATTAGGAGTCCACACAGTTTTAGGTGGTATGTGGGGCAAAAACAGCCACTCTAGGACTCTCAGTGGATCTTTTTCAGTCTGATCCCACTGAAACAAAACTGCGAATGGCTGGTACCTTCTGGGTACGAGGGCAAGGCAGATTTGCAGTTCGGGATTTATCCTTCTGCCTTACCTGGCCTCGATTGCCTTGGCACATGTTTCTAACGCCTGCTTTGCCTTTGCAGACAGAGACCTGAGTTAAATCTGACTCCCCCTTAAGCAGCTCAAATAAAGGGTGTAGCTCCTCTGTGGTTATGCCCAAAGTAGGCCTTAGCCAATTGATGGCTCCCAGAAGTTTTTGCAGCTCGTGTAAAGTTAAAGTGTTTTTTACCTCGAGCTGCAGTAGCTGTGGAGAAATTTCCTGCTGCGTGATTTTCCATCCAAGGTAAGTCCAGGGTTGCAATCGCTGGATTTTCTCTGAGAGCAACCTGTAACCCTGCATCTTGGACAGTATGGGTTAGAGTAGTAACCACAGATTGTAGTTCAGTTTCTGTGGCCCTGGTTACTAATATGTCATCCATAAAGTGGTATATGATGGCTGCGGGAAAACGCCTTCTGATGGGGTGAATAGCGTTTACCACTACCGTTTGACATATTGTCAGACTATTTTTCATCCCCTGAGGAAGGACAATCCAGTGATACCTCTGCATGGGCTGTGCATTGTTGAAGGCGGAGATGGAAAAAGCAAACCTTGGTGCATCCTCAGGGTGTAGGAAAATGGTGAAAAAGCAATCTTTTAAGTGAATTACCATTAATGGCCACCCTACTGGAAGCATAGCAGGTGAGGGAAGTCCAGGCTGCAATGCTCCCATTGGTTCTTGCAACATTCTCCACTGGTCACTTTTCTTGGGGATACAAAACACAAGAGTATTCCAGGGACTGGTTGTTGGCACAATATGACCTGCTTCAAGTTGGTCCCTTGCAAGCTCTGTTAGGTGTACAAGCCTTTCCTTTTTCAAGGGCCACTGATCCACCCAAACTGGCTGTTCCCTTTTCCAGACCAGTTTAATTGGTCCTTAGGATGGCTGGTCAATGGCCCCTATTGAAAAACCTGGCTGCTTGCAGGAGCAATTTGCATTACTGTGCTGAACTGTCCGAGAACATCCCGTCCCCACAATGTACATGGAATGGGAGCAACAAAAGGAGTTATTTTGGCTATTTTTCCTTCTGACCCCAAGACAGTGTGTATTTGAGCACTCTGTCTGGGCCTTTGTGTGCCTCCCACCCCTTGAATGGTTGCAGCTGGGCAAACAGTGGGCCAGTTAAGTGGCCATTCGGAGTCCTTTGTGATGGTAACATCAGCTCCTGCGTCCACTAAGCCTGTAATTCAGTGCCCATCAATCTGGCACGTCATGCAAGGCTATGTGGCTGTGATGGCTGTTGCCCAGTAAATTTGTGGCTGGCCTGTGCTCCTGAAGGCCCCTGAACCCCGTTCCCCCTCCCCCACAGGCGACACGCTGTAGTAGGGGATTAATTGGGCAATTTTTTGTCCCTTAGGGATGAAACAAGGGAGTGAAGGGGTCCAGGCCATTATTTGAATTTCACTACGAGAGTCAGAGTCTATTACTCCAGGCAGCACAAATAAACCCATTCTGCTGGTTAAAGATCTCCCAATTAGTAGTGCATGCATCCCTGGGCTAAAGGGACCCAAAACACCGTAGGGATTAGTACTACATCTGTAGAAGTTATGATGACTGGTTCTCTGTTGGATAAATCCAACCCAGCGCTGGCTGAGGTGGAGGGGCACAAATCGCAAGCCCGTTCCCATGAGTCACATTTATTTGTTGTACCAGGGCATGCAACAATGCCCCCCGTTTCCAGTTTCCCTGCTGCGAGGAGTTTTTTGACCCCCTCCTCCTGTTTGGGTACTTGTGGGATGCTGCTGCAGAGGGTCTCCTTGGGCAATCTCTTTGAAAGTGGTCAGGGGCAACCACTGAAGCAACCACTTCTGGGTCTGGCTCCTTCCTGTTGCGTGCACGTGGCACTGCCTTTATATAATAAAGAAATCATGGTACGCTCTCTGTGAGGTGGTAAACAAAGAGATTTATTTAAACAGCGCGCGGTCCTTTATACCTTGATCCCACGTGACTCTTAACCAATAGGAGGGTCTGGCTCTGCGCATGTCCCCTAGCTTCGGTGCCTACCCGTTGCACCTCGGGACATGTTCCCTAAACCTTCCTGCACTCTTAGCTGGGTGCTTAGGGCTATAGCTAAAGAGGCAGACTGGTGCTCCACGGAGCCAACCCCTTAGTAGGCTCGAACCAACTCAGCAATGCTACAGCTTTCCCTTTTAGGAAGGGCCTGCAAAGCTCTTTTACAGTCTAGGTTTGCGTTCTCAAAAGCCAGTTGCCTATAAAGCATCTCTCTGGCTTCGTCATGCTCAACCTACCTGTTTAAAGCAGATTGCAGCCGATCTAGGAATTGTGAGTATGGTTCAGTAGAATCTTGTCAGATTTGTGAAAGACAGGTTGCTATCCCAGTCTGTGGGTAATTTCCTCATGGCTCTCAGGGCTAGTTTTGCAATTACCTCATATATTTCTCTGGGGTAACCAGACTGGGCATCTACTGTGGTGTAATTCCCCTCCCCGGTTAGTTGGTTTGTTGTTATGCCTGCTTGTGGGTTGTTTGCATACACAGTGCAATTCTCCCAATAATCGTTTAACCAGACGCTGTACTGAGTGTTAGTAAGAACTAATTTCAGCAAGGTCTTCCAATCTTGTGGAGTAAAAACACAGGTGGAACTCAGTGCCTCCAGATACGCGAACATACTGGTTGAGGACATGCCAGTCTCTCTTACCAATTGCCTCAATTTCTTTGTCACCTCATATGGCAGAGGCTGGAATTGAGAGGGCTGAAGTGGGCAAAAAATGATTGGGCATGCACGTATAACCTGCAAGTCTCCCACTTGAAACGCCTCTTCCTGACAGTGTTCCCACCTGTCAACCAATTTTCCCCCGCTTACCCCCTTGCTCCTTCCCGGTGGAACCATCCTTGGTCCCTCCTCCTCATCCCCCCATGCCTCCCCCCCGTGGCCCCAGTAAACCCAGTTCCTTGTGAGGGGGTGGTGGTGGATGATGGACCCAGTAGCGGGGAGGGGCCCTCCCCCCCACATGCCTGTGGCTGGAGCAGGGTGGCGCTGGGGCCGGAAGAGATGGGTCGACTTCTGGTCTGTTTGGCGCGCAAGATGGCAGCGCCCATGCTGGTGCACGTGGTCACTGTTCATCTACAGCGTGAGGTGGCAAATAGGCTGGGTTCCCCCCCCTCATTGCTGCAACGGGGTCGTCTATGCTGATCCCGTGGGCTGGGATCCCGCATTACAGGCTCTGTTCCCTCCCCACGACCCGTGTTCCCGTGGCTACCAGCATCTGACCCATATCTTAACTCACGAATGTTTCCCTCCCCTTCCAATAAACCCCGTGTGTTTGTGTATCTAGGTGTGGGATTCGGGCTGCGACTAGTAGCCTGGGTGGGGGTTTGTGTGTTAGTGTGGGATGATTGTACCGTTTGCTCGTGGGCTCTGTGCAAATCAAACATGATTATTTGCTAGGCTGGAATGGCATTATTGGCTCGGGAGTCTCCTGCCTGAGCTTTCAGTCTCATGAGGTTTCTGATTTTGTCCCGTATTTCTGGGTGTAAGGCTTCTACAAGCGGCAGCTCTGGTACGACCGATTCAATAAATTGTAAGAGCTCTGTTAATTCAGCCTTTGTGGTTTGTATGTGGTAAGGTCTCAGTAGGAGAGCCAATGCTTCTGTGTCTTGTGATATCTCAGTAGAGAGAAAGTTTCCTGTGTTTGTTTACCTTGCTCTGGTTGCTGTGGGCCCACGTGTGCTGAGGGTCCTTTGTTCAGCAGCGGCAGCTCCAAATCTGGTTTCTATTTCAGTTCTGGCACTCTCTGAGGTGACTGCTGTTCTCCAGGTCTCTGCTGCTGCTGCTCCAGCACTTGCAGGCGACTGAGTCATTCTGGCGCGGCGCTGGGGTTCAGTGGTGGCAGGTCCTGGGGCAGCTGTCGGTGGCATGGCATGAGGTTCCCTCACAGTCTGCGGCACTTCCAGCAGCTGGTTCAGTGGCCTGGGGGCTGCATCCGGTGGCTGCAGGTGCGCGCAGGTCGGCAGAAGGTGGTGGTGGTGGCAGCGGCAGCGCAGTACAAGAACTCTGGCATGGCGGGGGCTCTCGCGGCGCAGCTGCTACGGGTCCCCTGTGGCTTTTAGCAGTATGCCGGGCTCCCGGCTGCAGCGGGCGAGTGCTGGTGGGTAGCAGGGGGCACAGAGCGGCGGCACTTCACCCCTTGGCAGGATAGCACGGCAGCGTAGTGTTCAGGGGTCCCGCAGGTGTGCTGGGCTGTTTGGGCAGCGGCGGTGGCGCATCTTTCGCGGGCTCGGGACTTTGTGCATGGCGAGCAGCGGCAGCGGTGGCAGGGGTCCCTGACGGCTTCTGCGCGCTGCCCTGCTCAATTTTTCAGGCAGCGGTGCTCGCGGCCACTTGGGGGGCAGCCCCAGCCATGGTGCTGGCTGCTGACGCTGCCGTTCAACTCCACTCACCACTCAGGTGGTCAGCCAACTTCGCTCCGCTTTCGCCGCAGCTGCTGTCCCAGTTCTCGGCTTCTTCTTCTTCTTTTTCTTCTTCTCTGTTTCTGTGCACTTTTCCCTAATATTTTTTGAGCTCTCTGTACTAACCTGCATTTCTCAGAACTGGTTGAGACAACGCTTTAAAGACGTCTAAGTTTCTTTTGGTGAAAGAATTCTGAATTCTGAAAACAAACTCGTTTCCGAATTCTACCAAATTTTCCCTGGTACGGGGAGTTCCAATCTACCTAATGTAAGTCCTAGGGCCCCTAGTTCGTGTTGCCACATGTTGGTTCTTTACATGATAAAGAAATGCAGTTCACTCCCAGCTGAGGCGGTAGCCAAAGAGGATTTTATTCAAACTCGGTGTTCTTTTTATCCCTTGAAACCATGTGACCATATAACCAATGAGAGTATAGATTCTCGCGCATGTTACCTGGGCTTCCCCACCCGGGATGCTCCCCCTCATCCATGGACACGGCTCCTACACATTTGAGTTTTGATTACCTACCATTTTAGCATCTCATGTTACTTGCTAACAAGCCCGTCAGCCTTGCTGAACATTCAAAATGATGATGTAATTGAGAAGAAAATCTATTCCTCTGAAGAGGTCAGAGACAGGAAGAAAGGAAGCCTGCTTTATCAATTCTCTGGGGCAACTGAGAGCAATTCATATTCTACCAAAGAAGAAAAATATGCTGTGTCTTTTCCACTTGAGTATTCTTCACCAGGGAATTTCCATTTTTAAATATTTCCAAACAATTATTTTGCACAACATACAAATCTCTCTCCTTTTTTATAATAGAAACAACACCCAAGAATCATAAGTTTCACAGCTCAATGGAACTGCTAAATTAATAAGAAATGAAATAGCAGTAAAAAAAATTAAATGACAGGATAAGATCAGAGTCTCAAAGAAAGATTGGAAATGCCACAGAGCAATGCAAGGACCTTGGTTTTAGGTCTTGCTGGAGAACTGTAGACGGCTCTAGTGGAACCTCTGAAGCCCAATACTTTTTGGATGGAAAAAGCTGACATCTGTCTCTGTATAGCTCTGGGAAGAAACATTGAACATGTACTTCTTGAATGCCAAGCAAGTCATAACCCGTGTGACTTGCTGCTTTTTCTGAGTTAATTCCTGTAAAAGATATTTCTGAGTCTTTTGCACTAGCAAGAATCATTGTTACACAAGTTGAGACAGCTGGACTGAGAGAGCTGTGGTTGTTCATAGAAGGCTTTGGGGAGACCTCATTGCAGCTTTCCAATACTTTAAGAGAGCTTATAAGAAATAGGGAGAGGGACTTTTCATAATGGATGTTTTATTGTGACAGAACAAGAGGCAGTCATTTTAAACTGAAAGAAAGCAGGTTTAGATTAGATATTAGGAAGAAATCCTTTACCCAGATGGTGATTAATCACTGAAACAAGTTGACCAGAGAGACTGTGGATGTCCCATGCCTGGAATTGTTTAAGGCCAGGTTGGATGGGACTCTGTGTGACCTGGTCTAGTGAGTAGCATCCCTGTGTATGGCGGTGGAGTTGGAAGTGGACAGTCTTTAAGGTCCCTTTCTACCCTAAGTATTCTACCATTCTATGGTTCTATGAATGATCAGCCAGTCCTATCTTTGCCCTTTATTTTTTTTTTCACCACAGCACCACTCCAAGGCCAAGGGAGTTTTAACTATACATAGGAGTCTTTAAGTGCTACTCCAGCCACAGTGCTACCAAACAGATTGATATGAGAAATCTACACATTACAAATAGTAAAAAGTCTCATTAAATACCTAAAAGTACTTTTGTTTTAGTGTCAGATCATTTAAGTGTTTGCTGAGCAACAAGGAAGAACCAGGTTAGGGCACTGATTCTAAAATGGTAAAAATATGATGGCCAGGGTGTTTTCAGGTTATTATACTGTTTCATAGCCAGGTTCAGGATGCAGTAACACAAGCAGCTGAACTTGCTCAGTTGAGGGATTCCCAAGGAGGTAGAAAGTACATCAACAGGAAAAAAAAGAATTAAATATTTAACATGGATTTAGTGATTCCCACTATAAAGCATTGATGAAAATTAAGAGATTTTTCTTGTCACATCTCAATTCTCTCACAGAAGATACAAAAATAATGAATGAAGCAAGATTTTCTGCTCCGTACATTCAAAATTTTATGGTTGCTTAAGCAAACAACATGTGATTATCATGGAATGTCAAATCATACCTCCCAGGGAAATGTTAAGTGACGTAGAACTGGGTCCAATGACACAAAAAGAGAAGAGTTATGCAGCAGAGTAATATATCAACAGTAGAACGACAGTACTAAAAAATGGAAATTAAAGAGCCACTTCACAAAACAGAATATAAATTCTAAGGTAAAAGATAACATGTCACAGTACAGTAATGATAATATATGGTTAATATTGATGACTTCCAACTTATCATGAAATCTTTCCATATTTTGTAATTTTGAAATTAAAACAAAATTTCTCAAATATGATTCTGTTTGCACTCATTTTACTGGATTTGTTTCATAGGAAAAAATACGTCTTTCAATGGCAGAGACAACTTGAAGTTTTCAAAATATGCTACCTAATAGCTAAGGTTTTAACTTATATTTTCCTGACAGCTTTTAAGAATAAAAATCTTAAGTACCAAATGAAAAAAGCACAAATGTCAGATGGTCCATATATTTCCATTTCCAATTTAGAGGTGGTATTTAGCCTCTAGAGCAATCCACAACCGAACAGAAGAAAAAACAGTAAGCTGTATAGAGATGAGAAACTAGTGTAACAGACAAATAATGTAGTTCCAACTACCCCTTTCTGGATGCAAAATATTATTCATGCATTTGACACAGGTTCTGTGTATCAACTTGACGATGTGCAACTGTTAGTATTGCCCCCTACACTAGACCTAATTTTTTTCTGTGTCAAGGCAACATGCATGTCAAAGGCAGTATATTTTTTCCATTAAAATCTCAGTGACCTGGATTTTTAGCAAACAGATTTTCCTTCAAGGATCCCCAAAGCAGATGAAAAAACAGCTGGATAGAGGTATGAAGATGCAAATGTTCTTCTACAGTTAGCTTAAGGAACTCTGTCATAGTTTTGGTTCCTCTCTTGCTGTGTACTTTAAAGCTCTAACAATAATTATTGAAATGAAAACAAAAGTCAGATGTGAATGCTGAGAAATTGTTTATCTAGTGCTAAGAATCCTCCCTGCATTACATACCAATTATCTTACTTTAAATATATTATCTTTCATCCTTAATGCAACGAGATATTACTTTTTGGAAGTTCTAATCACTCTTAATGATAATTCAAATCTAACTACTAGTATGATTGCAAACCCTCTCAAGCAACTGTTTTCCATCTCTCCTTCTCATATAATGGTCTGACCAAACAGCTTAAATTTAAGCTCCAAGCATATGAATCCCATAGAGCTAAGGAAAACCCCACAATGGTTTCTCTTTAAGAGACAGAATATGTAAGAGTGGATGGGACTGCAGCACGCAGAGAATGATGAACTTCAGTCTTTTGGACCAGTTTGCAAAGTCAACATCTCCTCAACAATATCTTGCTATGAGAACCCTATTGATTTTTAAAGTTCATCCCTTTGAACTTATCATCCAACATAAAAATAGAAGGATATCATATAAAGAAATATAATTTCCCAAATAAAACATTTTCAAGCAATTTAGGTATGCTAGAAATTATACCTCCTGCTCTCTGCAAAAGTCAGTGGAAATGAAAACCCACTTTATTTTTCCAATACATTATATAAACTCTTTAAAGTAGACATAATTTATTACTACATTTAGGTTTTCAATGCATTCAGGACACTGTGGTATTTTTAGAAGAACTCGGTCACACACAGATTTTACTGAGATACAAAACAGACTGTCGGAATGCTTTTAGAAAGCTTATACAGAAACAATAATCTTTTTAAATGCTGATAATCCACACTGTTCAGAATTCCCCTTCCATCAGCTACATACTTTCATTGCACAGAGAGGAGTCCCACATTTAATTAGCCAACATAATATTTTACTAGATGCATGAAGATCTATAGTGTAAAATTAATCCTTTTGCACATTATAGGTAAACTTCATGGAATAATAAATCTTAGTAAAACTATCTTTCTGTTGGTAGACACAAAACATTTGTACTCTAGGGGCAGCAAAAGCAGAAAGGCTATACAATGTATATGTGAGTAAAACCTCCGCCTCAGCTCTGATAAAGGGAAGTGCTCTGATAAAGGGAAACCTACTACTATACTAACAGCTTGAATAACCTTGACAACACTATGTCCTACTATATTCCTGTCTGGGATGGCTCCTTGCGCTGACACAGCTATGTTAGCTGAAGTCCACAGTCATCTTGGGCTGCACTTGAAATTGTAAAGAGTCCGGAGACTAAATGCTGTAAAGCAGGTTCTTATTCCCTAAAGTTAATAGAATTATACTGGTGTAAGTAAAAGGATTACTAGGATATCCATTGATTTTTCCAAGCTTATACCTGATTTACAAATGAGCTAATAGGAATGAAATGTTCCTCTGTCTGCTTCTATTCTCAGTTTGTCCACCAAATAGTTGTCAAGAAAATTATTCTGCTGATTTGCATTATTTGACCTATGTACTGGAGGCTAAAATTTGCACAGTAAAGATTATTGCTTTCGTGCCAGCATGCTGTGAAATTTTACTTTGTAAGAAGCCAGTTGACTGCATTGCTTGCAGAACTCGCTGTCAATGCAGATGAGATGATGTCTCAAATAGGCTTGTCAGTTTTAAGAACGACGCAATTTCTTTCTGCAGCTGTCTCAGATTCTTCAGAATGGCCATGCAGGGCCTTCAATGTAATTTTCTTTGCAATATGTACCTTTTCTTACCCTCTACACAAAGATATCTTCACAAGAAAACTCCTGCTTTTCATTTTCAATTTGTTTGATTATATTGTTTCAAAAGAAAGGGTTTTAGAATAGGCATGTGGATATAGATAGCAGAATTTTCTATGGATAAGGAAATAAACATTAAGACATTAAGAAGTGGGAAAAAAATATTTAACTGCTTCTACTCAAGTCACAATTAAGGTAAATTTTGGAACTGCATCAAGCTGCTGGGAATGTGTTGGATTGTTCAATGCTTTTCCAGGAAGTAGAACCTATTAGCCTGGGCTCTGCCCTGGATGTGAACCAGGTCTCCATGACTTTCAGTCTTTTGGAGACAGAGTTGTCCTGTGTCTGTCTGCAATAGAGGGAAATGTACTTTCAGTATATGCATATCCATTTGATCTTATATGAGATGACATATGAATCTCTCTTTAGAGCCGTCCACTGGCAGTAAAGTTGCTCGATAGGACTACTTCTTGTGTCTTGAACACAAAACCTGTCTCTCAGCCTATTAAATGTGAGTACCTATACAGCTCAGAAAAAGGTAGACACTTCAGTATGAAAGTATTGTGATGTGTTATCAGAGAGCTCCTTCCTGTTTCAGAATCTGGGTAAAGGCAGTTGCTTGGTGCAATGCTCAGCAGGAAGTCATTTCAAAGAGTGAAATGTGTGAAGTGCTGAAATACTTTCCTGCTTTTGTCTCTTTGTGTCCACAGGAAGACTTGTTCGGTCACATTTAGAGTCTCCTGTTCCTATTAATGCAAATGCTTTAAATTAATTTAGTGCATTTGAGCTCAAGACGAGTTAGACACTAAGTGAAAACTTTGTGGCAATAGGTTAATTCAACCAACCAGACTAAAAATCACTGTCCTGAGAGTGCGCATCAAACATGCTGGGGAGTATAGAATACTGTAGATGCAAATTCAGATTTCACAGGTGAAAACTCTAAAATTTCATTCTGCAGAAATATGAGAGGATAAAAAAATGGTTGAAGCGCAGATTGGAGAATTCACTTGGTAAGCAGTTAACATGTTTAACAAAGAAGTCTTTCCCCATGTTTAACTTTCCATTTTGTCTAACTGATTATGAGTAATTTCTTCTTGCTTGTGGAATTAATAAAACAAAAGGCAATAATTCTTGCAGATTTTATATTTTCTCCTAGCAGAGGAGAATGCAAACACCATTTTTTAACATGTCTGAGAAACCAAAAGTACAGGCATACAGTTATTAGCAAGACAGATGCCTCAAAATATTTTTTTTAATGTAATCCTTTATTGTTAAAACTGTCTTGTGTCATTTGAATGCTACTTACGAAAGGCACTATCATTCAACAGGCAGTGAAGGTGTTACAACTGGTTCTTCAAATGGTACTTTTGCACCAACACTTTCCTCTGTAGTAGCGACTACAGCAGAATCTAACTATAGCAACCTAAGAAAAGTTATGAAGCACCTTTGCATATATAATGCACAATAGGAAAATAACTTATTGAATTATATTTCTATTTTTCTACTTTTTTTCTCTACTCAGATATTAATAGTCTAGAGCTTTTTTTAAAAAAATTAATATTTACTGATTGCTGTACAAATGTATCTATTTTTCAAGTGACAATTCTTGAATTAATAGGCTCTTGCCTAGGGGAGTTTCAAGTAACCGGCAGAGAAAGAGTTCTTGACTCAGGCACAAGAATGACGCAGATCTATGTGATAGGCAGGTAAACACTGCAAAAATTTGCAAAACTAGAGGTTTTAAAAGAAGAAAGTGAAGAGAGGAAGTACATTTGCTGCACAGATGTCAAGAACTGAATTCTTTGCCTGAATCAGTAAAGTGGTTGAGACTGACAAAACGAGATATTTTGCCTCCTCACAATGGTAAACTCAAAATTTAACTTTTGACAGTGAAGTGTAATACTGAAAAATTCTGAGATAAAATATGTTATTTGTGCCCCAAACCACTATATTCAGCTTTTTCAGAAGGTGAAGACTTTGCCTCTGGTCATCTATGCAAGGCATAGATGAGTTAGCAAAAACACTTCAGAAACTCCAGGCTAATGGCAAAAGTGGTGTCCCTGAGGCAGCAGAGAGTAGGTGTTCATGGGATGCCTGTAGGGCTGTGCATGTGAGGCACATGTGGTGGTATTCCAAGTAGCATCTCTGAGAATTTTTTTTGGTTACGAAAAAAGAAAAGTAAGTTAAAACCAAGATGGGGTTAATTTCTCATAACTTTGGTGTACTTACATCTAGTTAGGTGCTTATGATCCCTTCACTGTCAATAGAGTCTGGGAGTGATGTATATGGCTATACATAGACATTTGCAAGAGGATGAGAAGAATATGTAATACTGTACTGATTGTTAAGACAAAATTCCCATCAACTATAATGTGATCTTAACACCTGCTTCATAAGAAGACATCTAGTTTTAGGAAAAATGCATCCCACTAAAAGTAAAAAATACTTTTTCTTTTAGAAAATCTTGAAAAACATAGCTTCCAGACAATTTTGGTTTACACTTGTTAGGCAATTTATGGGTGTTTCTAATGTTATTGGGCCCATTGAACAAATCTTGCAGTATTTATCTGCTTTGAAATATGATCTTATGTTGATAAAGTTTTCATAAGAAAAAGCATAACTATTGCTTTTCTTATGGGTAAATATTGTGCGGCAAGGTTCGAACCACAGGTCACAAAACATTTTTTATTCTTTTTTTTTTTTAAAGAGTACATGGAAAAAGATAAATGTTGGATTCTTTAAAAACACAGATAAGAATATTGCTATTACAACATGCATGAAAACTAGATTAGGTATATTATCAGTTTCTGAAGCACTTAAAACTATTTCTCTTTTGCCTAGAAAACTGAATTATCTAGAATAAAGGTCAGCTGCCCTGGATAAAGGAAGGTGTACAAAAAAGATTTGTGAAGAAGTTTGGGTCAGAAGAACTCACTATATTTCCTGTTCTTTTTTAAGCCCTGATGTCTACAGACAGATCAGGCCACACACAGAGAAGCTGCTTGTTGAGGTGTTAGATACTCATTCCATTTAATATACGAACGATGAAAAAAGTTCTTACATATAATATATAACAAAGAAAACAGACAAGAAAACAAAATTAAACTTGTCTCAAATGAAGACCATTTCTACTAAGCAGAGGGCAATGGTTTTCCTATCATTTCCTGGTGTGACCATGGTTTAATTGTTAGATGGTATTATTTTCTTATTACTCTGCAAAGGAAAACTGCTATACTGTAACTATCCCTTATTCAACTGTTAAAGTCTGTCTTTTGTAGCTTTTTCATAGCATACAGACTAGCAAGGAAGACACTACGTTATAGTGGAGAAGCAGAAACACCACCCTGCTTTCCTTTACCTAGTGACCACACATGCTTTTGGCTTCATCTCTACAAAAAGATCAGCCTCTTCATCCTCAGTACTGCTTTTGCAGCTAATGGTAAAGGTAGACTTTTTTCCCACAACAACTATAAACAGACATCAGTGAAATGTCAAGCACTAAGCAAGATTCGAAGGAAGTATGTTTATGTGTGCTCTAGAGAAGAAGTGTTCAGAGTTCTTTATATACTTCTACACTGTTTACAGTTTTCAAAAGTTTCATTTAGTTCAAAG
This sequence comes from Neopelma chrysocephalum, assembly GCF_003984885.1. NCBI lineage: Eukaryota > Metazoa > Chordata > Aves > Passeriformes > Pipridae > Neopelma > Neopelma chrysocephalum. The sequence continues at coordinate 5,882,965 of NW_020925744.1, forward strand.
ATTACACACACTGCTTGTGCCTAGAAGCACAAACTTGCTTTTTCCCAGCAGAAGACCTTATAAGTTTCCACTAATAACCATTGTATTGCCAGACAGTTACCAATTAATGAGACTGATTTGTTATTGTCCTTCTATGGTTACTTTCTTTTTGAAGATTTCATAGGATTCCCATTCAAAACTGTTCTGGAGACACAAACACACAATGTCAACCATATCAACATTATCAGCATATTCAAGACCACCTTTAAACAACTTCAGTAGTTATGGTGATTCTTCCCATTACATTGGATTTAGCCCTGTGTCTGCTAATTCCATTTATTTCAGTGTCTATATCACTTGATCAGGCAAGTAGTTTTCTACAGTTTTTAAATCTTCACTGAAGCTATTTTTAAAAATTCCTTTCGTATTTGCCACTTTCCATTCCTCTAGTGTGAAATAAATGAGCCATGTTTTAACAGCTTAGTGCAATCACCTTAGGACACCTCCTGAGTGACTAAATGGTTCTTTGGTCCTGCTAATGATAATTATATATTTTATGAATAAGTAATCATAAATGATTTAAAAGATGGTTTACAGGATATGTCTCAGAGTTTCACTCATAAAAAGTAGTTCAGATAAAGAACTTGCCCTGTGCTCTTCCATAGTGACACTATCATAAATATTGTATCTCCTTTTCTGCTACTGCTTCTTCTTTTCACATATTTAACTGGATCAGGCTTTGACACTCATTCAGAGGTCTTGTTTCCAATGCATTTGAAAAGCGGTTTCTGTAGTTGGTTTTAACTTACTTCCTTATCTAATTGTACCTCAAAATATGTCTTCTATATTTTTACCATTTTTCATAGTCAAATATGTTAGAAAGCTTCTATATTTCATGTTTCTAAGTCTGTTGTACCTTCTGGACACTGTTACTGTGTGTCGCTTTTATAATTATGTTCTAGTTCAGATCCTGTTCACTGATGAGGATTTTTTTCTTCTTATGTAAGTTTCTGACTGGATGAGTTTCCAAGAAGTAATCAGTTCTACTGCCTAAACACATAATTTTTTTCTTGCTATAAAAGCAGCCAGTTCATGAAGATTGAAGTTTCCCATACTGTTATGTTTTTGGCTCTCTTTCAGCATGTCAGTCAACATGTGGGCCAGTATTTCTACAAGACCATTACTACTCTTCCATTTAAAAATGAAGGGTTTTCTAAAAATATTCTGTGGTTCTTATTTATGTTTTTAACTATTTGCCTTCTTTGTATCTAAACTTTTTTTCACCAGACTGTATCAGGAAGTGACACAAAAAGTGTTTTTCCTTGGTTAATGTACTTGTTCATTCCCATGTATTCTGATTTTATTTTTTTCATTCCTTCTTAAGTGTTTATTCTATTGGTAGCCATTTGAAAATTAAACATTTTTACCATCTTCCTAGATTCCTAATATTGTCACAGAACTTTTATATTTAGTCTTGGATTTGATGGTTATTTTTTGATGTGTAGTAGAACACGACTTGTAGAAACTAGTCTTCACCACCTTCCAACTATTTTTTTTAAGCTCAGTTCTAGAATTTTTGAATGATTCCCAATACTTATATCTTCATCTCTACAGAAAGTGTCATCCCAAACTTCTTTCTCTTCTTCCCTTTTTTATCTTCCTACTGTCCCCAATTCAAATAACTCTCCTATTAACATTTCAGTGTCACAACCCGCTTCCATTTGGGTTTAAATGGAGACAGGAAGAAATTTTATTCCTTCTCTTATGCATCCAGCTGTACCTGCAATTCATAAAGCAGCCCTTCTTTCATGCACTGTTTCCTCAACTATTCATCAATATTGCGCTGGTCATAAGTGTTTTATTATGAGCATCTCAGACTGTCCTCTCGTTAAGTTTAGTGGTCTATTACAGCTTGAATTAGAGACTATCTCTTCTTATTCCTATTTAATTAGCACTCATATAGGCCAAAACAAAGTCTCCTACACAACCCTATCCTTGACGTTTTGTGTAGACTGCCACCTCTGCCTCAGCAGGCATATACCTAGACCATCCACAGTGTGTGTAACCATAGTGCCGTGCACCCCTGGTGTAACAGTCAGAAGTGTGTATATGTTTGGCAAGAGAAATCTCCCCTATCCCTACCTCATCAATCACTGTAGACCCCATTCGCCTGTTGGAAACCCTGACAATGAAGCAGTACTTTGGAGGCAGAAAAATGCAAGGCTTTGTTTGGTTTGGAAGTCTCACTGACTTGAATGGGATAATCATAAAATCCCTGAGTTTTATGTATAAAAATTTCTTGTCAATGGTAACCACTCTTTAACACCAAAGAGGGCAAAAATTACAAGCTTCTTTAAGTTTTGGCTGGGAAGAAGACAAATGCAACATCAAAATTAGAAGACAGAGTTGACAAGTATAATAACTTTCAGAGGCTTTACAAAAAAACTAAGATGACATTTTGGCATAATAGTTAGGAGTACTTGCAGATTTCTCGTATTCCACTCTCTGTCCAGCTTTGCTGTAGAGAATTTAACCTCATTCAAGTCATTTTCAGTGGCTTATGTATTGCCTATATTTTTAAGAATTTCATTCACAAAATAAATACTGGAAAATGTGCTTCTATCAAAAAAAAATTCATGTCTGTATTCTTTGGACTTAAACTTACCAAAATGGAAGGTTTCTGGCACTTGATGGTGGATTTTTTGTAAGAGATCTTTTCTCTCTCTCATTTCTTTTATGAAGGAAACTACTAAGTTTTGTTATCTAATCACCTGTTTCTCTAAGATGTCTTGCAAATATGAGGTATCAGGAAACTTAAGTCTGTAAGTCTTTAAAATTATTTTAGTAGGAATCTATCAAATTCTCTATGGAAAAAAACCACCCTAAATTACAATTTAGCTAAAGAATTTTGTGACTTTGCTTTAAAAGAGATATAATTTGCACGTGAAAAGGAAAAAAGTGTGTTCTCCTTTTCCTTATGTGTAGCCATTTTATTGACAGCTATTTTGTGTGATAAGTTCAGTGATGAAATAAACTACTCACTAGAACAAGAGGTGCCATACCCAGATGCAGACAAAAAACCAGTGATAAAAGCCTGTGAAAATACAATTTCTTGGATTGTAATAAGATCAAAAATTCAAGTATGGTGTTAAAATGAAATCAACATATAGAGGGGTTTTTTTCCTAAACTATCTAATCACTGTGTCTAGGCACACATGCACATAGGAGAAAGAGTCTGAAAACAAATTACACTCAAATATCACTTGAAAAATCTCGTTCTAATGCCACATTCACTGTTTAATATTCCAGCCAGAAGGAAGATGACTGGAAGTCTCGACTACTCATTTTCCAGGATGAATTTTGTTTATTTGTTATGAGATATAGTCAAAGAACTGCACATTTTGTACAGCGTGTCAAAGGAGTTGGTCACAAACTGCAGCAAGTGTGACATAGCACAAACTAAGTTTCTGTGAGACTATGGCAAAAAACTCATCACAGTTAAGGGTGTGAAGGGAGCTGCTCGCTTCACTGTCTAGGAAAAAGCAAAGGAAGAAAAGCCATTCTCTCCAGAAAATCATGATTCAGACCCAGCAGAATTGTAGTATTTTAGTTCTGTGCAATTTTAAGAAAAAAAAAATTCTGTTTGAGAAATTACACAGCTATTTTTAAGCTTTATTCCTGTATTTTTAGGAAACCATTATATATCTTTGTACTTATGTGTATATATAAAATACATACATACACGTACAAAACAGACATTGTCTGGAAATTATCAGGCAAAATCCTCTTGAAGGAAACAGAGGCCGAGGATTTAAAGGTCATTACCACATTATTAAAGTTGCTTTTTATGCTAAAAATCTACTTGCTCCATAGAAATACAAGAACATGCAGCTTGAGAACAGGCATATCTTTAATGTTTCTGGCTGTTCCCTCTACAGTCAGGAAGACTGATCCTAACCAAGAAAATCTGTGCAGATCTGGTATACATAGGGGACTCCAGTGATGTACATCTGCTGTGTATACAGAATTTTATTTACTGTATATATGTGTCACTAACATATTATATATTATGATGCTGTTATTTCAGTCCTAACATTCAGTACTGTGTATGAAACTAAGCAATCACTTTGCTCATAGTTTTATGAATGTTTTTTCTAAGTGTTTCTTGCTGGAAACTGTACAACATGGGAGTGAATAGAGCTGTTTCACTATAGGTATCCATCTGAAATGCTACACATAAATATATGAGAGCATTTTCTCGGACAGAAAGTGACTCAGGAGCATCCTCAGAGTGCAAGAAATACCACTGGGTCTCACAAAAGGACAGAGGAGGGATTTTAAGGATTCATAGCCTCTTGTCTCTGAGGGTACAGAGGTGCATGGCTCCTCCAGGAAGGGAGGACAAAGGTTTGTTCCTCAGATGAAGGAGACAAAAGTGCCACACAAGAGCTACAGCAGTGAATCTGAATTGGTTTTTGCACTACTACTCAGAAGCGTGTTCAGTGAGAAAGTTGTATTTGCTCCTCATATACGGAAAAATGCTTCACCTCCTGCATGATTTACATTGATTCAGGCAAGCTCTATCTACTCCTTTGAGTTTATAAGTTCTAGGCTAATATAGCCTAAAATAAAATGTTCCCTGTAAAATGCGTGTACTGTTCCTTGAAGTCTATACTGAATAATTGCCCCAGCAGATTGTCTATTTTGGACCTTGCAGTCAGAACAGTGCATTTTCCCATGGCTCTCTGGCTCAGCAACTTTATGCCATAAGCAGCAATTGAAAGTATTAATAAGAAGCAGGCAGAGTGCCTCGGCAGCTTTTTCAACACCAAGACAATATCTGCAGATGCAAAACAAGCCACTGTAAAACAGAACTAACTGGTTTTTTGTTTTTTGGTGTGTTTTTTTTTTTTTTGGTGTTTCTGATATGTGAAATGAGAAACCCACTGCAGCGTTTAGGAAGCAGACAGGATGCTTGTTTTATGACTACAAGCTCCATTACTGAGGGGACTCACAGACTGCGCCTTGTTGATGTGGATGCCCTGCTCCAGAGCTGGCAGCAGAGCGAAGGCAGCAGGCAGAGCCCAGGGACCACAACAGGGCACAGTGGGAGGGTTTGTGTTCAGCTGTCCCTTCACCTAGACATACAAAACATACAGTCTGGCTCTTGTTCCCAAAAAAAGTTCTCATGGCACCAGCCTTTGTTTCTCCACCTTCTCACACCCTTCTGCATTACAAGGACAGAGCTACTGGTTGGGTCAGGAGACATTTTCTCCCTACTCAAGGAAACCAACATTCATAACTACTGATTGGGGTACTCTTGAAGGCAGTAATGGAAACTGTAACTAAATTCATAAGTGTTCTGCCATTCTAGCATTATCTAGCTTCAATAATTTCAGTCTTTACCCAAGAAAGATTCACTTCTGACTTTTGCCAAATATATACTACTGGTCTCCATCTCTTTGGAGAAACAAAGTTAAAATATACATTTAAAATATTGGAACAAAATCTACTTTCCCCCTCCCTTCCACCTTTTTTTTCTAAATTATTGTAAAATATTGATGTGGATCACAAACAAAGATTTATTTCAGCATTTCTTTGTAAATGTTGGAATACTCACATCCTTACCCAATGAGTCTACTGTTCCAAAAATAATGTGTATTAAATTCGCAATGAATTACCGTGATTATGAAAAGCCTTTCAGGAAAACTTTGCCTAGAAAAAGATTTGTATGACTAGGCATAACCAACAGTAATATTTCATTCTTCATTATAAGACATTGAAAAGTCTCTTTCTTGTTATAAGAGTGTATGTAGTCTGAAAAAACATGTTTTCATCTGAAACTATTAAAAAGGAGAGCTTACTTCCCCATTATCTAAAGCCACATTCCACAGCCACATTCTGTTCTGTAATTTCAGAAAGGATTCATTTTGCACAACCTGTTTCACTAATATCCATATATCAACTTTCAAACTGCTGTAGTATGAAACATCGTGGATAACAAAACTTGAGATGTTTGGGCTGTAAATAGAAGAGCCAGCTCAACCAGAACCACACTTGTGCTGCTGGAACCAGAACAATAAATACATATTGTGCCTCCCTTGAATGTTTTTTTTCCCTTGAATTCACTTTCAAATTTCACAAGGAAATTTGTTGATCTAATAATTTAATTCACCTGAGTCATGTTTTTTTTCAAAATTTTACCCGTTTAGATGTGATATCTAATGTGCTCCTATATTCAAGTCCTATACTAAACAATAGCTCCAGTCAGATTCCTGAAATGCATATCTTTGTGATGGATACTGTTCATAGGGGTTGTGTAGCAAAATCAAGGACTAACAACCTCTGTTTTTTCCACAATCACATCCAGCTATTCTATAACCATACTAAGATATTCTCTTGGTGTTTCATACATCATTTAATGTCCCATTGCAGTAATTATGACCTTCACTGGGGTGGGACATCAACATTAACATAATATTTTCTTTTCAATTTTATTCTTGTAAAAAATTCTTCCCAAAGTGAAAAATCAATGCTTTTTTGATTCCTTCTTCTCTAATAGATTTTAAGAAGGAGCTCATAGCTGATATCTCCTCCAACTATCCTTATTTTCTTTAACATGCTTCTGCTTTCTGATAGTGTATATCTAAGTACTAACCGTTTCACATGGGAACTGGTTGAGTTAGCAATGCAAGTTCACAACTTGTATTCAAAATAACCTTATGATAGCTCTTCTAAACAGTTTCAGATTTGTGTTACACAATGAGTGATGTAATTCAGATAGTTCATTGTAAAAAAAGATGATTGTGCAAAATAATAGCACATAAAAAGGTGGCCATGCTATAAAATCCAAATTATATGCTTGAATTTGTATCAGGAATGCTCTGGAGTGGAATGACACCTCTGGCAACACAGAGAGAAGTTGCTGCAGTACTTGCCATGAGGGAACACATGCTGAAGGTAATACAACCCAAGAACAAAAAAACAGTGGAAGCACACCAGCAGAGGAAAGTAGATATGGACCTTCTCATCCATATAGAGTGAGAGTGCTCCCCTCTCTCGAGCACACCTTGAGAGAAGCTCCTTGTAAGTGGTTCCTTACCAGCTGCTCCTTCTCCAAAATGAGTTAGTGATGAAGATTTTGCCTGGAGTTAACAATATTTCCTGTAAATCTCTTAACAACTGTCTCAACATTTGTGATGGGTTGTAGGCAAGCTCAAACATCTGACGCTGAAATGCCCATCTGGAGAAATTTAAATTAGTGATTTTTGACTTCACTGGCCTTGTTGGTTTGTATTGGTTCTTAGAAGTGCAAAACAACAGTAAAGAAAATGCTGGCAGATGTGAGCTGCAGGGACACATTGAGTCACATCATCCACACCAGTCTAAACTCTGAACAAAAGGTCATAAAAAACTGAAAAATATAGCAAACACAGGAGAATCACTGTCCACTAAAGACAATGAGCAGAGCTCCATCTGACATAGCCACAACAGTATGTCTCCTTTCTCAGGCTTCCCTTGGGGAGGGTATTCCTCCCTGCTAGCTGCAAAAAGAGATAAAAAAGAAACTGAACAAACTTAATCTCAAAATTAAATCTCAATATCTGTAAATCTAGAATCAATAATGAAGTAGCCTTCCTAGGTTTTGTTTAGGTCCATGTTCCTCTCCACTGTGTTATGATGAGGTTATGAACTGACATCAGGCACTGGCATGAGACAGCTCTGAGCTGAATTGTGAGAGGAGCAGTGCAACAAGGACTGGGACACTGAGGTGTAGAATGCTTACAGCTGAACAATGTCTGCGGTGTCAGGTTAAACATACCGTGTGCCCTGCTCTGACCACAGCCCCTCCAACTCTCATAGCAGTGTTATTTGGCTTTGCATAACCTGGGCCATATACATCCTGCAGGAGTAATATGTACCTGGATCTGGGAGCACATTGAGCTCTGTGCATTCCTTAATGCCAGTAACTCAGTTGACTTGATTTAATAGACTTTTGGAGTGATTTTCACATGACGATAATATTCTCTATCGCCTGGCCTAGAGAAAAAACTAAGTAACCTTTACACTACTGCAGGTATTCCAGACTGAACAAGAGGTAGAATGAAAAAGAGGAAATTTTGTGAAACAATGTAGATATTCAGCAGCATCTAGTGTTACAATTCCATCCCTTATGTACCAATTATTCACAAATTGGAACTATCAGCACACAATGCACACTTTTTTATTATTATATATGGTGTGTTTTGAGTATGATAAAAGAAAACTCAATATTTGTAGCTTAGGAATTTTGCATTAGTGTTTTTGTTCTCACTATTATTCTAATACTGAAGACGCACTTGTGCATCAAGAAATTCTTCAGAAAGTTCACCTGATAGTGAAAAAATGGAAAAGGAATTTCTGATGGACTGCACTCACAGGTTTCTTCACTTCAGAAAATGCTGTCAGTAAAACTGCAGCACCACCTCTGAGTTATTCCAGTTATCTATTTTGCAATTTTTCTTAGGGAAGAGTTTGTGCAGATAGTGCAGTTATCGTAACTAGACTCTGCTACATCATTCTTCTACTCTGAAAGGTTACAGGGAAAAAACAACAGAATACAAACACCAGCACAACCTTCAAGACATAGAAAAGGAACAAATGCTCTAACTTGAACTCATTGCACACAAACTGAGATGAGAACATCCAAGTTAAAGTGATAAAATGACAAGTGAAGACAGTTGGCTTTAGAAATATCAGCACTGGTAAGCAATGCCAAGCCTTGCCACTATTCACCCTTACAAAAACCAAGCTGTATTCAGAGGTACGATTTGGTAGATCCTGAGATCCTCATTTGGTCCCCTAATAAGACAAAGTTGTTACGGAAGTATTATACCTGGTACCGTACTTTATTTAAAATGCCTACAAGCACATATAGGCATTTGTTAGTTAGTTTCTGTGCCTCTGTTACGACCCGCCCCAGGAAAAGGGGAGGGGGGTAACTCAGGTTTTTATCAATAATTCTCTTGGGGTGGATTAAAGTGAAACGCCACTAAATAATCGGTGTCTGAAAACATACATTGGCAAAGTTTATTTTAAACAATTTCATTTCAACAGGTAATGTTAGCATTTTGGGTGTTGTCATCTATATCATTTATAGCAATATGGCATAGGGATAACTTTGGGGGGGGAAATGCATAAGGGAGAGAAGACAGGATAAGAGTAAAGAAAAGATGAGAGTGAAAAAGAAATGTATATAGTCACCGCCCACGGGGTCCAGTGATGACACCTGGCAGTTGCCGCTTCCATGTCCATCAACTGAAGTGGTGGCCTTGATCTGCTGGGGGCGAAGGAGGGAAGCCCCCACACTCCAAGAAGCTATGAGTTATTATATCCATGATCAGTGTCACGGGCCATGTCTCGAGCCTCCAGCCTCTTCCTGGGCTTGCACAGAGCTTCTGGGTCTGGCCTCCTTCCCGCCTTTCAAGATTGGCAGAGAGGGGGATGGGCCCAGATGCCCATCTGAGGTATCTTCTTGCCTTTTTAGGGTTCAATACCTTCAGCTCTGAAGGGAGGGATGGGCCCAACTGCCCATCAAGGCATAATGCAAAAGTCAAAAGCCTGCAAAAGTCCCTTGGCACTCCTAGAATGCATAAATCATTAACTTTTTCAGTCTCTGACGGCCTCATCCTCTGACTGTTACAGTAAAGCAGCCCAATGAGGGAAGCAGGTGAATCCTGGTATTTGATGGACTACTCCACTATGAGCAGCAGGGAGGCCAGGGCTGTTTCACCTGGACATGGATCCTAGAACTCACTTGAAGTCTTTTAGGAAAAAACACTTGGTTAACCCAAAGGAAACATCTCGTGTAAATACTCAGGATTTGAGAGTAATGTTGTCAGCTGGTGTCCATGGAATCCCTGGTTGCAACTTCTTTGCTTCTCGACTGGGACTTGGATGTGGTTTTGCAAATCTCAGAGGAGTAAGGGACCTCCTGTTAGGACTACCCTGCCATGGTGTAGGGGATTTATTGCAGGGAATTCACAGTAGCAAGTGACAGAATAAATTAACTCAGGAACTGTCAGTTAGGAGTACAATTCCTTGCAGCAGATTAGATAGAGAAGGGGCATTGAACATGACTCTTTTGCACATTATTTTCTCAGGTAAGTGTCTTGGCTAATAGGCTATTGGATTGTTGACAGCTTTTTTCTTTTTTTCTTTTTCCATTTTTTTACCATATGTTGTCACCACAATTCATGGCTTCTAGTTTTCATGGTAATGTAGACTGACCTCAAAGAAAGAAAATCTATTTTTAAAACCCTGAATTTCTCTATTCCAGCAACAGGTCTCACTTTTCTTCCCTGCCGTTATTCATAAATGCCAGCTAATGGATCCACATGAAGAAACAAACGTTCAGAAAGTTCTGAGTATTCACCAGAGGTCTTAGTTTTCTTTTTCTGGTCAGAAGCTCAGCCCTCATGAGAATATCCCAATAAGAATGTCCCTCATGAAAATATCCCTCATGACAATGTCAGAGACATTTTGTGATGAAAAAATCAGCAGAATTACTAACATCTCTCTTCTTGAAAGAAGCATTTTTAAACATTTTGCATAATTCTTCAGAAAAAACTTATATTCCGTTGTTGGTAAATCTGTAATTATTATGCATTACATTTTCTGGAAATTAATTTGTCCTAGTTAGAACGGCTGGGACCAATTCATCACTGGATGAGTGTAACCCAAAACTGTGTATTCTATAGACTTCCATGCCATTTCCCAGAAACTGTTATCAGTAGAGGCCTGCGAGATAGGAAGGTGTTCCTGTCCTCGTATCCTTTTATGGAATTCCCTGCTCTGAGGGAGGGCCTGAGCACTCCCACCTGAACTGGAGAATATATAAACTGGGAGTTTCGGAACCTTTCCACCACTCGTGGGATCCAGAGGAAGACTGCAGACCACCGCTCTCAACCAGACTGAGACCACCACCCTCAACTGGACTGCAGTCACCATTTTTTCTGACCAGACTGCAACAGCTCTCCCACCAGCAGGTTTTTTTTCCCCTCTCCCTTTACTTTGGACTTGGGTGGGGCCAAGGAACACCAATTTTGTTCCTGCCCCAGGGTGCTGGGTTACACATTTGGGTTTTGTGGGTTAAAACCAATTGTCTGTCTGTATAATTGTACTTATTGTATTATTTTAATAAATTGTTATTCTGACTTATAATCTCTCTTTGAGTTGAGTTCATTTTGCCTTGCTGGTTAACTTTTTAAACCAGCACATAATTTAATAAAAATCTGTGAGCCTTTGGAGCAAAGACTGCACTCCTTTCTCTGAGGTACTGCTTCTGAAAGCACAATGACACTCTACCCTTCTTCTTCTCGTTTAATTTCTTCAAGCACTCTGTGAATCCCTACTCATATCCTTTCTCATTTAGTGACAGACACTGTCATCTATTCTTATTCTCCAGATGGACAAAAAAATCACTGATGGCTTTAAAGGTGATGTATGTACAAAAAAACCAAACCAACAAACAAAGAAAACCATAAAATACCAAAACAACAGCACAAAATCCAACAAAACAAAAAGCTGCAAATGACTAAAAATATACATCTTCATTCATATTAACTAGTAAGGCAGTTAATCATCAAGGGCATAAAGAAGAAAACTAGAAAACTCTATTGATTCGTGCTGATAATTCAGTCCATTGTTTTAGTGCCTTCTACTTTTAAAATCTGACTTTATCTGTATAACATTAACTTTTCCTATCTTAGTCTTATCTTCCTCTGAAGTGTATACAATTCTACACACAGTGTTACTCTAAGCTTTGATTGTGAGGTGCAAACATAATAGATCTCCCTCTACCCCAGAACAAAGGGGAGAAAAAAAACCCCAAGAGAACCGAAATGAGAGAGAGACAGCTAAAGCAATATATATAAATATATTTACACTTATATACAATTGAAATATATGTACAATTTCAAAGGAAAAAGGGAAAGGGGAGGGGGAAGGAAAAAAGGAACAAAACCAAAATAAAATATACACGATCAATAGCCCAAGATCTAGCAACTAAAAGAATTAGCAAAAGAATATCTTACTACTCTCCTTGGGAAAACAGAAAGTCGCTCTGGAACGACTGCTGGCAACCTCCGTCTCCCAAGGTAGGCAAGACCTTACCAGGCCTCACTCCCCTACCCAACAGACTCAACAGCAGGGAAACCCGCACCTTCAAAGCTGCCGGAAGGAAAGAGGGTGAAGGCCTTTCCTCCTTTCTTCTTTTACCCTGGCTTATGTAAAAATTGTAGGGAATACCAGCTAAGTCTGGGCACTTCCTTGGTTACAAACTGGTCACAAGGAAGACCTAGACTAAACTACCACAGGCTGATAATCAGCAAATCCTGTGAGGTAGGATAGTCTTCCCTTACATGGTGACTCATCTGTGAATACCCCTCCGGGGACATCAAAGACATTCACACATGGCCTGAGCTGTTCATCTCGGATGATGGACCATAATATGCCATGATTGATTCAACTATGTCGAGAGCTGCAACATCTTAGAAGGTGTCACATGAAATGTCCCATGATCCAGTATTACATCATCCAGGGGAGGTACAGTTGGCATTTCTACCTAGCCTTTGTACAATATAAACCCCACGAAACAGGACTTTTGTGAACTCTTTCCCACCACCACTTGGCAGATACAGTGTGTAACCACCAAGAAGACCAGAAGACGAGGACCAATTCGATGTCATCAAAATCTATGGAGTGGTGATACCTTTTTTCTACTGAATCTGTTTTTCTGTTACTCTTTTTCTCTTTCCCCCACCTTTTCCCCTATATTGCTCTCCTTCCTTGAACCCCTAATTTATTGACCATTTATTTATGATCTCATTTGCACCTTAATTGGGGCAGAAGCATCTCTAATAATTTCAATAATCCGATAATAACACTCTTCTTGTAGATGGGGGTGCCATTAGCCTTGCTCTAGTCTTATGGGATATTCCTCGATATCCACATCTTCTTGAAGAGTATGGTGAGTGGCCTCACAATGACATCAGCCAGCTCTCTTAATATCCCTGGGGGGATATCAGGGCTCATCATATTGTAGGGGTCAAGTTCCTGTAAGAGCTCATACATCAACTCCTACCTTCATTGAGAGCAGCTCTGTGTTTGCATCAGCATGGATTTTTGTTCTCAGCACCTGGGATCGGTGCTGGTGTTGCCTTAAGACACCTCAGAAAAACGGACTCCAGGCCAAGTTAGTGCAGGAGATAAGATAAAGAGAGTAGGTCCTTTAATTTCAGGCCTAAGGCCCAGGGAATACACATGACACACGCCGTGTCCAAGAGTTTCCACAATTTAAGATATTATCCCAATCAATCCCAGATCTATCCACCTCCAGATCCTCCCCCGGCACACCTCTCTGGAAATTGAGGCAGGGGCTTCTGGGACCCCCTCTTCCCCATCTTCCTCTTCGTCACAGCACGTCCAGTCCTTGGAGCTCCTCCAAAGTTCTGAGTTTTGAAGGATGCTTTGACTATGATATATCTTATTGTTCAAGCTAGGGTGCAAATGTTCTTAAGCAGAAAGAAGGCCAACCTTGAGGGAAGTCTAAACAAGTTAAAGGAATTTAGAAAGTTAGATATGAAAGGGGGTAATAGGGTCGGGTATCTGTGTAAACCACTGTGCTAAGGGTAAGGGATATAATACAGTTACATTAAAATCTACATTCACTACAAAACTACTTCTAAAACATATAATAATTAAAAATCAAAAAGCTCTGAAGCATCATGGTAAAGACAAAGGTGAAGAAAGTATTGAGAATCTCTGCCTTTTCCGTAACTAATTCACCTCAGCTGTTAACAGGCAGGCCAATATTTTGGAAGTATGTTTTTCTATATATACAAAGACAGGTGCTGTTCTTATCTGGGAAGCAATGGCAGATATAGCTATAAGCCTAAAGAAGTGAAAGATATATATTTTATAGGTTTAATAAGATCAATAAAATTACAGTTCAAGGACTGTGCTGATGACAGCATCACCAAATGAGTTCCTGTTGTCAGTCAAGCATCAGACAAGCCATCTCGGACCAGAGGTCCACCTGCATCTGCCCTATATGGGTGCTGGTTCTCTTCCCACCAAATTAAAAAGCAGGAATATGAGAGGGAGGGAACAAGAGTTCATACTCTGACGTATAGTCAGTGTCATTGATCTCACTGCTGCCATGTGAAATGCTGCTGGCAGTGCCACAGGCACTGAAGTTGTGGGAGGGTCACACCTTCCACATCTCTGCAGTCTCCCTTCCATTCACCCTTCCTCCCAGCCATTTAGACTCACTCAGAAGGATATTCTGCATGCGATTTTAAGACTGCAAACATTTGCTGATGGACTCTTCCTCATCTGCAATGCCATCAAGAAATCCCAGGGTGGACATCTGGAATGGTACTTGGACCCACAGGGCCCTCACAGCTGCATGTTGAGAACTTACTTGGTCACTGTTTAATAAGGGTCTCAGGAAATGTTAAACCAAACAAGCTAGCTGTGTGTACTACTCAGCAATGGACTTAATCATGTGCCAAGAACAGATTTTAAAAACTTTAATATAGCAGAGTACTTGTCATTGATAAACAGATATTGTCAATATAGTCACATATGATAAAACTACTACCCTTGTGCAAACTCTGTCCAAGAAATGAGACAAAGGGAAGTGCCTATCTCTCTCCAGATAGAAGGAAAACAAAGTTCTAAATATTTTTCCTGTGTCACACTCACACTTATAGCCAAAAGTAAAAATATGAATATTTCTAAGTGTACAGGCTAAATTTTGAAAAAATAATCCTCCACCTTGGAAGTAGAAATACTCATGTCGCATGTGCTATAAATCCTGCAAAAGAACTGATGCCTTCGAACACTTTATATTTCTGCCAGATAAGTCACAAAAGGCAACTCAGCAGCAAGCTGTCATTTTTTAGAACACCTGTTCTATTTTCTCCTGTTCAGGCAAGTAATTTCCATTGCCCTGGAGATGAAGGTAATAAACTTCACTGGGCTCTCAACTTCTAAGCCATGCACTGTTTTACTAAATGTCTATATTCCAGTCTTCTGATGTAATTAAGCATCTACCTGTGAGAAAACTCCTGCCCAAATTGTTTCTAGAATTTCTTCAAATTTTTGTAGTCCTTCCTGATGTTTCCCTGTCTCCGACGCACTGTTTTCCTCCTTTTATTTTAAATTAAGTCCTTCTTACATCCTATCAAATAAAACAATTCATTATTACCAAATAAGACTTTATGCTGAGTGACATAGAGAAATAAAGGTCGGTCTCAGAAACGTGTCTGTATGCTTTCTCAGAAGCAGTCATGTATGACAAAGCATCTTGAAAGGGTCAAAGTAAACTAGAGGGCAAGATTACCTTATATATAGAGAAAGTCTTCAATGTAGTTAACGGAAGACATCATTGTTTCTCATCAAGGACTGTGCATGTTGCTAGTGCAGTTAATTTGCACCAGATCTCTATCTGGAAGTTCTATTTATTTGTTTAAACAAGTGGCATAAAGAAAGTTCTCAAAACCTGCAGGCATCTTCAAAAGTTTTATTAAATGCCTTCCATGATTCTTTGGGAATTATTTCTCAATCAATACCATACTAAATAATGCTCATATAGAGTTCTAGTAACCTTGTAATTCCTCCTCTTGTAAGATTTAACCACTTTACAGAAAGACAAGAATTTCATCAGAGAGAAAACAGCCAGGCCACATTATATTGACTCTTAGGAGATAAAGCATTGATTGGAAAATTTGAGGCTCAGATAGATTTTAGAAGAGTTTTAATCATCAAGGGCTTTATCTGCTAGAACTTTTGGAAACAACTAAGATGAAAAGACGTAGTGTCCCAAAAGGGAGAAAATAAAAGGGAAAAAGGCTATTGTAAGTATTACTAATTCAGGCTGATAGTGCTGAGATAGTGAGACACTTTGAAATGTTTTGCTATAGCTGCAGCAATTTAGAGCTGTGAGACAGACAACTGTCGGGAATTGCAGAGACATTCTGAGTGGGCGTTGCAAAGCTTTGCAAAACTGCACCTTCAGGATTTCTCTGGTCTGTTTGGGCTGGAAATGACTCCAGTATTCCTGGTCCATGCCCGAAGGAGACACGACAGCACTCCAATGCCCTGTTCATCTAGGTTTTTCTTCCAGGAAAAATCTGTGCTCATGAACAGAGGTCTGCAGTGTGCTGCTGTGGTCCCTGAGCAGGGGTGTGTGTGCAAAGTGCATTTTGGGGCACATGTTTCTCATAGTAAATGTTCAGTGTGAGTGTGTCCCTTCCACAAAGCAGACATGTGTCTTCACTTCTTAGAGAAAATATGTTCCTTGATATAATAATTTCCTAGGAGGAGATTGAAATTGCTTTCCCCATCATTTCCAACCTTTGCTTCTTGGTGTCTGTAAACTGCTTCCTGAGCAGCCTATGGAGCAATGATCACAAAATGGTATACTTAACAGTAAGTGTGGTGCTTTTTTTTTCTAGGACATATAGCACTCAGAAAATAAGTTTAATGTAAAAGAACTCTAGATACTTAGGGGTTTATCTCTGCTCCTCTGACTTGGCAATGGCTAATTTCAGGCTCCAGGTTGTTCTGGGTCAGACTATCTGCCCATCATCACTAGTACAGTGCATTTCTCCATTTAAGTGTTATTTAATTGTCCTCTTCCCTGCCTTGGCAAAGGAGTCTTTTCAGAAGAGTCAGGCTACAGGACAACATGTCCTGCCTGTGAGGAAGCTGCTTTATCGATATCATTGTTCTAACTTTCCTAAATATTCAGGAGAGCTGACATTACACACATATATGAAGAGACTTTTACATTTGTATTTCTTAGGTGTTTCTTTCGAGAAAGAGGAGAAGCTTTTGCAACTCATTAGGCTACTGATGTTTGGACTCAAGTTGATACAGCCCTAGACTTGCAGTAAAGCCAGACAAATCCCCTAGTAACTAGTAGCTCCTTTACAGTATGGCCCTAGTTAACACTGTTTCATTACAGTTCTTTTAAGAGGAAATACTGCTCATAATGCTGTATATTTGATTAGCATATTTGAATAGCTTAACTACCTTGTAATCATGTCAAATGTATTCAAGTTGAATTCATTTAAGGCCTACTTGTTGATATTATTTCCTATCTCCTTATAACTTAACAGAGATTCAGATGAGCTGGACTGGATTTCACCAGCCCTAACCTCTGGCCTGAGGACAGGATTCACTCTACTTAAAACATCTCTGACAGAGAGCAGTTCAATCCCTTCTTAAAGACCTACAAAAAGAGTGGTTTGTAATGAGAATAATAGAAGCACTAAAGATGTTAAAATAACTGACACTTATTATTTCCCCTCTGACATCAAAAGTTTTTGCTCTGGCAAAGTAAGAAATTAGATGGTTTCATACAGTTTGTTCTAGAGAAAACCATCTCATGAAAGATGTGTGTTGCTCATCTTCCTACTAAATTTTAGTTATCTACAAATAAACAACCTCTTTGCTCCAGTACTTTTTCAGGAGCTGAAGCTAAGTCTACCTTTCAGTAACTTCCAGGCCCTGCTTTTCCTTCAAAGAAAGACCTGTTATTGCCTTTTCTAGTAATGCAGTATGCTCCCTGTAATCGCTCAAAGATAAGCCTAAAAAGGCCTGTGACTTCATTGATTTGCTCAGTATTATTATCTCAGTATTTCATCAGGCCCAGCCACTGTGTAAACATTTCATTACTGGAGGGTGAGCTATTAGCTTTTTCACTGGCTATCAGCTATGCCACAGCTAGCCTTTTAACCTTCTCAGTGTTATCTGTCTAAAACTCACTGTATTTGATGAACAGCAGAACAAGTCTTTGCTGGTTCTACCTTTTATTGACAGCATCGCTTATAGATGCTTTTTCCTAGACATGACATTCCTTGCAAGTTTTACTTTATATTTTATATTATATTATATTTTCTAATCATCTAGCAACCTGAACTACTTCTTTTTGTAGAATTCTCTTGGGTTTGAGGTCAATGAAGAGTGCAGGGTTTAATCATATTAACCTATTTTCCCTCATTGCAGCTGGGAGTTTGGCATGCCTGACTCCTTGCAGTTCACTGGAAGAACTGCCAATTCTGTTTCCTCTCACACTATTTTTCCAGGAAACGTAGAAATTCTCTGGAGGCTTGTTTTGGGGAGATGCGATGATAGAAATTAATGCTTCAGAGCTGCCAAAGTAAGGAAAGACCATCTCCTCAGTTTTCATCTTGCCTTTCATCTGGCCATACACTCTTGTTATGGATCTCATGCCAGCTCTGGTAGCCATTCAACCCTAAAGTGCTGAACTAACCAGCAGGAAAACTGAATAGTTTTCTGAGGTTTTACTGAGTTTGTGAGGGAATTTTACATTTGCCTGAAGGGGTAGATTTTTTAGTCAAGACAGGAGGGAAGGGAGTGTATGAGGGAAAGAACTGGAGGGCACAACACATGTTGGGAGGGGAGAAATATAAGACAACCATTAATACCATTGAACAATGTATGAGTTGGTGTAAGTCATCTTCACAATGTTCCTAGTCTTCTCTGTCAGAGTGACACAGTGCAGATTAGGCAGAATTGAAATAATTCGACTTTTTAAATTAAGCAGTTGTTATAAATAAATATAATAGATTGGGTAATCTGCATCTGTTTCCTATTTTTAACTTGTCTGACTGATGGAAAGCAGTCTTAAAAATTTTCATTTATTCATCTGCAATTATGCTTCTGTGAATCTCAAGTCTAACATCTAAAATAGTTGTTTGCTCTTCTACAGTGGATTTCATCAATAGAGCCAGTGTTACATTCTCTGCTTTCATCAATAATAGCAAGTATTACTGAGAACTTCTGGAAAGAAGTCATCGGGAGGAAATAAGAAAATTTTTTTAATTGTTCCACCTGGAGGAAATTAATTACTGTATTCTTTTCAAGGCATTGATGGTGACACTGTGCAATACTATGCCTTCCTTTGTATCACCAAGAAACTGCAGAATGAAAAACTTGAATTCGAATATATTTGCACTAAAAGACAATGCTGATTGGGACATATAAAAAAAAAGTCAGCAAAATTAATCTGTTTTAATATCTATCATGTTTCTAACAGAAATTATGACTATTGAATCTGTTGAACACTGTGAATTAGTTTTGCAAACCAGAAAACCCAAAGGTAAATATATTCACTTTAAGGTAATCACATCAGGAAAATATAAACAGATCAGGGAAAAGAAAGATGATTCTTTTTTACCCAGAACAGAATGAATAATATAAAGATGAAATATTACCTTGTATGTGGGACAACCCTTATTTTCTCTGAAGAGTTTCTCATAAAAGCAGTGCTAAGACTGTCTTCTGGTGTATGTTAGGGTAGATGTATTGTGTCCATTGGAAATGTGGTTGATATGCTGTGCCACTGTCCTAAATTATTTTAAGCTCTCTGTTTATCTCAGCCTTGTAAGTGCACTTCTGATTACAAACCTACTTGGTTGTATCTTACATATAACTGAAATAAAGGAGTTTCTGTTTGTATATGAAAAGCAGAGGGATAAAAACATCCCTTTCATTACCCATATACAGAATTTAGGCCTCCTCTGTGATAACGAATGAAAAAATAACCCAACTTCACAAGCCTGAACAGACTATCTCAGAGTAACTCTAACATTAACAACAACACTTGCTTAAAAGGGATTTTGTCAAGAGTTACAATAATGTAGTGGCTAACAAATTGATACATGAGTGGAGCAAACAGCTTTAAAATATCCGTTTAAGCAGTCTTAGATGTAAAAGGAACTGGTTTACTGGTGTAGAACAATATTATTAAAAAAAAAATCTTGGACTTTTCTTAAATGTTCAGCTGTTCATCAAAAAGTTGAACACTGTTATGTATATACAACCCAAAGAAGAAAAACAATACAAAAAATAACCAACCAACCAAACTCTGGAGACCTGCAAGTTGCCAAAACCCATGGCATAAATGGAAATGTTCAGTTTCATTACAATTAATGTAAAATCAGTCCAAATATTAAATTTAATTGAAAATAATAATAATTGTGAAATATGGAGTAGTATACCAGGTCAGCTCTAACACAGTGGTAGTTCAAATCTGAGGAACTGAGGATATGATGGAAAGCAGCCTTTCTGTGACAGTATCATAATCAAAGGATATGATGTCTTAAAATCACATATGCCATCCTGGTTTTACTCTGGTCCAGAATGCTGCCTTCTTACTTGGACCAGAACCTCCTGTAATTGTTGTAGCCTTCCATGTCCTGGTGGTGCCATTCGTGATGATGTTTTTTGTGGGGAAGTTACAACTGAACGTTAAAAGATTAAAATCTTCTCTTCATTTGAATGACTACTGAAAAGAGACCACAAAATATGTTTGGCGTATCATGAGAATGGACTTTAAACAGAAAATATAAAACACTGAAAATTTTTTCTTGGACAGTCTAGTTGAAAGCACCATCAGGAACCCAATGGTGGCATATCAACATTTCAGCAGTCAGTGACAATCAGAGCCAGCTATTCTAGTAATTACTATAAGTAATATTTTTTTGCATTACTGCAAAGTAGGTGCAGAACTCCACTCACAAGGCAATACATAAGAGTAATGGAAAAGGAATGCATACGTAATTTTAAAATAACATGTTTATTCTTTTACTTGCCTAAGACATTTCAATATTTGTTTTCTTGGCTTTTTTTTTCCTGATTTGAATGTCAAAAGGATTTATCAATATGATATACGGTTCTCTTTTACTGTCTTTCGCTGAAGGGTGCATGAGAATGGAGGGGAGCTCTGACAGGAATTCTGCCCTGTCAGCCAGCAATCTTATATAAGTTTGGAGAGCAACTGCAAGAAATTTAAGGATTGCTTTAAGAGCTACCCAGATAAAAAGGAAAACCAGAATAGTCAAAAGTAAATAACCAACTAAGCAAATATAAAAGAAAATAAATATTTTAATATCATATAATAACGGAAGATATTAATAAAACAACATTAGTAGATCCGTACAGCTGAGAAGCAAACATGTCATGCTGTGTATTAGTGAGATATAACTATGTAGTCTGTGAAAAAAGAGAACAATTTATCAGGCTGGTTGTACAGTGAATAATAACATATTTGCAATAAAGTAGGAAATACAGAGTATAAGTGCTCATAAAATTTCTTCATGACAAAAAACTCTTATAATGACTCTGACTCACTTTCCATTAAAAAAAAATTAAAAGGACATTTTCTTTGCTAAAATACCAGTGGGTGATATTATAATTTAAATTTCAAATTTTATTTTTCCATATTAGTATCTTTTCATTTCTAAAAATACAGTGGAATATATTTTTGCATCTATTTTTTTATTCCATTACAACTTATAATGAAATAATGTTAAATGTTACAAACATTTAGATTCAAATCAGGTGCATCAATGTTTTTTAATAAAAATGGGCAATCAATATTAGAAAAAGCAGTCTGGATCCACATAACCCATCCAAAATATTCTCCTTTTCCAATGCAGACCTAAGGTATTCCCATGTGAATAGGGAAACCTTCAGTACAAATTTTGAAGCAGATCAGTAGACTGCAAAATAGTTATAGAATACGTTAGTTTTTAATAGTGATACCAAGATTAAATTATATAGGTAGAGGGACAAGAGAATTTAATTAGAATTCACATTACAGTAAAAAAAATAATAGTTAGCTTGGACTGGATCTTTGGTGGCAATTAATCTCTAATTACTCTGCTCTCTAATAAGCAGTGCATCTCATAACTGTTCAAAACATAAAGCACAAATTCCTTTAAGGGTAAAAATTCATTTTGCAAAATATTTTCACATATTTCTTAGGACGAAGGTAAAGCAAATCTTGTGTTCTGCACAGTCCTTAAAGATTTTGTTTTAGGTGCAGTTAGTTCTGTATCCAGTGTGTTGATAAATGAAACTAGTCAAGATCAATCCAACTACTGAAGCAGGAACTGAACCTGGCAAAGGATGCAAGGAGTCACAGGACGGGCTTCTATAGGTATGTTATCCAGAAAAGGAATGGAAAAGAATGTGTACTGCCCAACAAAAATTGCTATTAAACTGGTAAAAACAGAGGAAGAGGCTGAGGTACTCAACAGCTTTTTTGCCTCAGTCTGCAGTGGCAGCCTCTTCCCACACCTCATGATTGGATGGAAAAAGGATGGGGACTGGGGGACTGAAGTCCCTCTCACTTTATGTAAATATCAGGTGCGTGACCTGAATGTACATAAATCTGTGAGACCTGATGAAATGCATCCCAGAATCCTGAGAGAATTGGCTATCAAGTCACTCTTCCTGATATTGGAAATATTTTGGCAGTCAGAATTCCCAGGCAACTAGAAAAGGGGAAACATTGTACCCATCTTAAAAAGGGTAGAAAGGAGGACTACAGGAACTACTGACTTGTTGACCTCACCTCTGTGCCTGAGAAGACCATGGAACAGATCTTTTCAGGAGCTGTGCTAGGGCACATGGAGGATAAAGAGGTGATTTGGGACAAGCATAACGGCTTCACGAAGGGCAAGTCGTGTCTGACCAAACTTGTGGCCTTCTATCATGAAGTGACTACATCAGTGTGCAAGGGAAAGGCTACAGATGTCATTTATCTGGACTCTGTAAAGCCTTTGACACAGTTCCCCCTCTAAATTGGAGAATGAAGAGTTCAATGAGTGGGCTGTTGGACTAGAAAAGTGGTTGGATGGTTGGATGAAGAGGATGATGGTCAATGGCACGCAGTCCTGACAGACACCAGTAACAAGCAGTGTCCCTGCAGGGTCCGTACTCGGACCAGTTTTATTTATTGTCTTCATTAATGACATAGATGAAGGGATCAATGCACCCTCAGCAACTTCGCAGATGACCCCAAGCTGAGTGATTTGGGACCTGGACAGGCTCTAGAAGGGCGCCCAAGGGAATCTCATGTGGTTTAACGAGACCAAGGGCAGGGTCCTGCACCTGGGCTGGGGCAACCTGCGGCATCAATACAGGCTGGGGGATGAACAGATTGAGAGCTGCCCTGCCGAGAAAGACTTGAGGTGTTTAAAGTACTGGATATGACCCAGTAATGTGCACTTGCAGCCCAGAAAGTCAATTTTATCCTGGGCTGCATCAAAAGCAGTGTGGACAGCAGCTCAAGGAAAGTGATTCTGCTTCTCTGTTCTGTTCCGGTGAGACTCCACCTGGAGTGCTGCATCCAGCTCTGGAGTTCCCAGCAAAGGAAGGACAGTGACCTGTTGGAGAGAGACCAGAGGAGAGCCAGAAAAACAGTCAGGGTTCTCCTAAAAGAAAAGGCTGAGAGAACTGAGGGTGTTAAGCCTGGAGAAGAGAAGGCTTTGGGGTGACCTAATTGCAACCATCCACTTCTGATGGAGCTTTCAGCAACCTGTTCTATTGGAAGGTATCTCTGTCCATGCCAGGAGAGCTGGAACTAGATGACCTTCTAGATCCCTTCCAATCCAAGCCATTCTACCTTGCTGTTTTCCTGGACCCAGTAGAAATCTCTTACGAGTCCTGAAACACACTTTGTTGATTTCCTCTCCTGATATACCTTCTACAACTTTTGCCACACAAATGGGCAATTTGACTTTGGTTCATAGTGTGAGAGAAAAGAAACATTTCAGAATTGCAGCACTAGCTATAATCTGAAATTATCAACTTTAAAAAAAATATAACAACAAATAATAATAGTTGTAATCCAATTAATTATTGGTGATATCACAAGAGGGAAATGTCAACACTTAGAAAAAAGGCACGGCTTTATTTTTTCATACAAAACATTTTATCAAGATTGTATAAGGTACGAAACACTCCACACGTTGACCGTTATCAAGAGAGATGTTCTGATGTTCTTGAAGAGATACAGATCTCACTTTAAAAAAAAAAAGAGAGAAGAAGCTCATCAGACTATCCTCAGAAAAGGACACTGAACCAGCACACAAAATGAATCAGCACTCTCCAATATTAAAATATCCATTAACAAATATCAAGATGTCAGTAAATCCACTTATATGTTATGAATTAATGTAGCTGAGCTTGCTCAAACCTGTCCTTCCTGAGAAAGAGATGGGATGGGATTCTGGTAATGAGTTTTGAAATAAAGCTTTATTTTTATTCACTACATGTCAATAAGAATTCAAGTTAAGCCTCACACAATTAAAGCAATATAATACTGCACAAGTTATTGAATTTGTTCAGGAATTATCAATAGTTTACATATTACAGTACAGAAAGGATGTAATGTGTCATATCATTCAAAAGTACAGGCAAATTTTAAAGGGCATTATTTCTGCAAAGAGAAAGTGTAGCTATTTTTTAACCACAGAGAGAAAAGTAATTTTCTCTGTGTATATATACGTTATAAAGTATATTTTGATATATATATATGATGATTATATTTTTCTGCACTATTTTTTATAACTTAGATTTACACAGAGAGCTCTGTAGGAAATCTTTGTGGATTCCTCCTAACAGTCCTGATCATCTCTGTACATAAGAAATTCTCCAGAGTGGAAACATTCCCTCCTGTCTATAAAAGAGGATGTTCTGAAGCACTTATTTCATGTCTAAAGACAAGACTCATGAATATGATACTGAAGTTGATTCAGGGAGAGGAGGGGTGAGTAGATGGGTAAGAAAGAATTATGAAACTAATAATGTTCAGCCTTTCCAGTTTAAATTGTATTGTGCTACAGACTAACACAAAATCTCTGGTACATATTGAAATTAATTTCATAAATAGAACAAATTACAAGACAGCTGCTTTAATGCAGAATTTAAAAAAAAAAAAAACAACCCCCAAACAAAAATAATAACTCAAGAAACAGTGTAGAAAGATTCAACCAGAAAGTAAAATTGCAGGCAATAAAGATGTAGGTGTATCAAACACTTTGCCTTATTTTCAGTCTCCTATTCTCCACTCAAAGAAGAACAGTACATGGGCAAGTGTTGGAGGGCTACAAAGTACTGAGGTAGGAATAGTTAAGTATCATTGTGTATTCACATCAATCACAAAAAAATTCCATAGATCAAGGAGAACTCTTCAGAAGTTGTCGTATTTGCTATTCAAGGCTAAAGTAAACCACATTCCTGAACTGTAACAAAGAATTAGAAATTATGTCTTTTCTCCTCGAGAGTGATCCTGCATGCTTTCTCAAATAAGCAGCAGCGTTATATAGAGTGTTTCTGCAGGCCTCCTGATTGAAGGCCAGAGCAGACCAGTGATGAAGATCAGTGTGACCAAGGCTGAGATTTTGTTTCAGGGAGTCCTTGTATCTCCTCTTCGGGGCTCCTCTCTTGCGGCAGCCAGTGGCAAGTTCACCATAGAGCATGATCTTAGGGAGGCAGTAGTCCTGCATCCTTGAGACGTGTCCTGCCCAGTGCAGCTGTGTTCTCAGCAGCATGGCCTCTATACTTGTAACTGCTGCTTGTTCTAGAACAGATGTATTAGTCACGTAATCTGACCGGTTAGTTTAGGATTGTACGGAGACAGGGTTGATGGAAGCGTTCTAAGAGTCGCAGGTGTTGGTGGTAAATGACCCATGATTCGGATCCATATAAGAGAGTAAACAGCACAATGGCTCTGTTAACACTGATCTTTATACTTTTCTTCAGGCATTTATTTTAAGGAGTTTTACAAAAGCTCTATATGCCTTTGCTAACCTGTTTTCTATCTCTCTGTCAATCTTACCATCCGAGGAGATGAGGCTACCTAAGTAATTAAACTGCTGGACTGATTTGAGTTACGATTCCCCGGTGGTGATATGGGGATGATGGAAGACTTCCTGAGGTGCAGGTTGATAGAGAACTTCAGTCTTCTTTAAGCTGACTTCCAGCCCAAAAAGCTCAGCAGCCTCTGCAAAGCAGGATGTTAAACGTTGCAGAGCTGCTTCTGTGTGGGCGATAAGGGCGTCGTTGTCAGCGTAAAGCAGCTCACAGACAAGACAATTTAAGGTCTTACTATGGGCCTTCAGTCACCTTAGGTTGAATAGGCTTGCATTGGTACGTAGATACTATCTTCATCGTCGAGATCTGCCGTGGCCCTTTGGAACGTCATGCTGTAAAATATTGTGAAGAGGGTTGGTGCAAAAACACATCCTTGTTTCACACCATTCGTTATTAGAAAGGGCTCAGAAAGTGCATCACCATATCTGACTTGATCCTCTTGGGGAGACAACCCAAACGTTGTTTGTTGAGATCAACAAAGGTTACATAGAGTCCTTTGTTCTGTTCCCTACACTTCTCTTGCAGTTGTCTGAGAACAAATACCATGTCTGTGGTATTCCTGTTGGCTCTGATACCACATTGGCTTTCAGGTAGAAGTTGTTCTTCTATAGCTGGTACTAAGTCTGTTCGAAAGTATTCTTGCCAGGATTTTGCCAGCGATGGAGAGTAGAGTAATACCACAGTCATTTGAACAGCCTCATTTACCTCCTTTCTTTTTATGCAAGGTGATGATGACTGCGTCATGAAGGTCTGATGGTAGTTCACCTAGTTCTCAACAGTGCACCACAAACCTGTGAAATTTACAGTAGACAATGATATATATTTTTTGCATAGAAAAAAAGGCTTTTTTGGTATTTTCTACCTATTTGGTCTCAAAGCTCAATTTCATGATTCCAGTTTGTTTCTGCTTGCGTAACAACACATTTTCATTT
The DNA here is from genome assembly GCF_003984885.1 of Neopelma chrysocephalum. Classification (NCBI taxonomy): domain Eukaryota; kingdom Metazoa; phylum Chordata; class Aves; order Passeriformes; family Pipridae; genus Neopelma; species Neopelma chrysocephalum. Next base: position 5,909,616 of record NW_020925744.1, read on the forward strand.
CCCTTAGCTTCTCTTTAACTTCTCAGGAAAATGCTTTGAAAATAAGCAAAAATAAGCAATTATTTTTTCTTTCTCCCTTGAGTACAGTGTACAGTGTAACGTGCAGAGCTAAGTCACCACCTTTCATCCACTCTGTTGAATATTTGTCCTTCAGCAAAGGCAAAAAAAATATTACTGACTTCTTCTTGGAACAACGTTTGAGGTTTCACATAAGGCAAAAAATTTCATTCTGGATAATAGGTCCCCCACCAAAAGCAGAGTGATCTCCCCAGATGTGATGGCACGCTAGAGAGAATTGGTGTTTTCCAACTTTATCCAGAATCCCTTAAGAGCCTCTAATTTCCCAAAAAGTAAATTTAAAATTGCCAAGGCATTATCATTCATTTAGGCATTCTCCAGCCACAAAGGTTTCTTTATAGAATACAGATGAGTTACTTACAACAGTGCAAGGAATGTCAGTTGGGAACACTCTGCGTCATCCGAATGCAAAATGTGTCTATCAAAGACACACATCCTAGCTAACAAGGCAACGGAAACACAGTTTTTATTATTCTGGTAACTAGGAAAAGGAGCAGAATTTCGGTGTTCTGTTTTTGTGACAATACAAAACTAAAAAGAATAACTCCAAAGAGCTAGTGTGTTTTCTTAGTGCCATGAATGTTACAATAATAAGGTTATGCACAAAAAATCACTTTATCCAACCTGTAATTTTCTATGCCATTTTACTGACAATAGAAACTAATATTAAGTGCAGGAAAGTGCAGTTAATTTTAGTTTCATTGCCACACTTCAATTATGTCAGAACAGAAAGGAAGGCCAGCATTGCAAGAGGGAATTTAAATGGGCTCGATATCTACTTCCCAAATCTGAGGTATATTGTGCTGAGTTTGTCAAATTATTTCATATTTGGTGCATTGCTCCTTTTTATAATGTCCTATGAAATTCTAACCAATTTAAAAAATATATAAATTATTCATCAACAGTGAGGTAAGAATAACTTCATGAGGGTAAAAAATCATTATCATGCTACTGAAATTGAGATTATGTGGCCTATGGGAATCTTCTGGATTAAACATTTGATTGAAAATCTCTATAGTCAGTTCTTAACCACCTGAAAGTGGTCTGTTCAGGCTGTGGAAATATACGCTGTAAAGACATATCAGATCCAGGCAAACTGGAGCCAGAAGGGTCATAATATCCAATACTGTATTAAAGCAACTGTCTTGCCTCTGGAGCCACCTCCTGAAATCCCAAAAGAAAAGGCAAAATGGAGAATGGGTCTCGCAGGCAGGAAAGAGGAAAGGGATGTTTGGAATATACACATATTTTTGTTATAAGCTAGATCAGAGAAGGAGGTACTTGGTGGATGAGCTAATGAATAGAGAAGTGATTACCCACTGGTGGAGAGGATGGCAGAGAGCATCAGACCCAGCGGGAAAAGGACACCAGGAAGGCCACAAGTGCTGCAGAGCACTTGCCCAAAACTCAACCCGGCTCAAGATTTGATATTTAGTCTCTAAACTAAGTTGTGGTATAGTGACTGATATAATGATGTTCTAGGGATTTCAGACCATTTCCAGTGTAACACTACATGACTGAATAAAAGGAGGGTTCACCTGACTTTTAAAAACAATGTAATAAATGAAGAGAAAAATATTCCCTCTTTAAGGGAAGAGTAATAAATCTGAATCCCTACAGAAAGCCTTGGTTAGATAAACCAAACAAGAATAAAATATCTTAAACCACCAACCCAATATTCACAGATTTTAATTTAACCCATTGAGACTGACTGAATTTGTGCTTATGTCCTTGCCGAGAGACTGGAAAGCAACTGCTGCAAGAAAAGCAATTAGTAAGATGACAAAAACTCCAGTCTTTAATTTTTTGGAGGGTAATGTAGACTAATTCAGAGTGGGAAAAAATCACAAGTGGAACAAATCTGTTGTCACTCACCGCAGAAGTTAAGAAGCAAAACAATATAAAATGGTATTTAGAGGAAATCAGAAAAAAACCCTGCACTTTCTCCCACACTTAAAGTTGAAAACAAATAGCAATAAAGCAAAAATTCTTTTAAGATCTTGACTGCGTCTTTTTGATGCCATACTGATCTCATATTTATCAATAACTGGTTTGACACTGGCACCCAGAATTTTGCATAAGTCTGTCTACAGACAGACAGTTCTTCTATTCTTAACTCTGCAATCCTTCCTGCTTGTTTATTTACACTGAGAGAATCCCATTGTCTCTTTTTCCACTCATTCTGCAATGAATTATTTTTCTTATTCTGGAAACTAAAACCTCTCAGAATTAGTACCGAACAGAGAAAAGTTATTTAGTTGACAAAATCATAAGCAGTAAAGGATAAGAAAAAGCTAAAGTATTTTAAAATATGTTAAGCACTCAGCAGTCCATAAGCACATGCTTGAGAAATAAAAAACAAACCAACAAAAAAAAAATTGCTCTGTTGTTTAAAAGAATTCTTAAACTATAACATACGTTGTATATAATTTATTTTCACTTTATCCAGAGCAAATAATTTATAATCCCCAGGGTACCTCAGTTAAAAATAAACAGTTTCAACACTTTCTCAGAATAAATGCCGATAACTCAGCAAGCAAAAACATTCTGGGTACTATCAATAAAACCATAAAAATTGTGTAATTGAACATGATCACAGGATCACAGAACAAGTGAGATTATTTTTGAAAAACTGAGGCTTCTCAAGAATTTTTCATGTGAAAATTTTCTAACATTGAGAGAGAAAACATGCCAGAAAAGCTAGTTGTTCAGCAGTGTAGGAGAGCATGTAAGTTGGCTCTTTCTGTACAGAAGAAAGCCTTCTTCTGCTGTAAAATGGCGTTCTTGTTGTACAGCCAATATTTCTCCTAAGAAAAGTATCAAGTGAGAGACATCATGCCAACTTTTCCAACACTGCTGTTACTTTTAGATCAAGATCAGGGTGCCACTTGAAAATATTTCTGAGGATTAATGTGAAATTAAAAACCTTTGAGAGTGGTCAGAAGTGTCCTGTGTTATAGGAATAATTTTAATTATTTTTTGAAACAGAGCATGGAAATATCATATCCTGTAGGAACAGTATCACAAACTGCAATGACTTTTGGCCTTAGTAGAAAATAAAAAGAAATGGAGTCTTGGGTCAGGGTTGTTAGCTGCCACCTACTCACAAATTGCGTGTTTAATTCAACTTCACCGCTACTGCCACAACAACCCTCTTCTTGTTCTCATGACCCGTTGTGTGTACAAAGCTGAACACCTCTGACACTGCTGTGGTGTCCCAAAACTGTAGCAAAGCTCAGCATGTCAGAACAGGAGAAAATAGTACCAAGAAAATAAAGCAGCCTTCTCTAGAACAGAAGAGGCAAGACCTGGTCTCCTCCACAATGTCCAAGACAGGGGCTTGGCAGCTGCTGAGTCACAGAGAGGTGGGAGACTTTTTCAGTCCCAGGAGCTGAGGCTGAAAAGATTCTTCTTTCACTCTAAGCAATACCAAACAGTCCCCTATAGACCTTCTCTGTGGCATTTCCAGTCAAAAGCTGTCATGGGACTTCCAGTTGTTGATTATTCTACTTTTTAGGTATAAGGTTAAAAGTCGGGGCAGAGGAGGCAGGCATAGTAGGTTTCCAAACCCTCCTTTGTTTCTTGTGTCTTCTGTCACTAGTGTTCTTGTGCTTTTTTTCATGTCCCTTTTCGACAGTTTTTCGCCAAGCAAGTCTGTCAAACTTCTGGTTTCTGACTTTTCTCAGGTAACTCACTGTTTGAAACAGGATGAGAGAAAAGTAATAAAAATGCAGTTATTCCTAGTTCTACACATGCAAAGTTAATTTTGTGTCTTTCATTACCGAACATTGCAGTTGTCCTCTCTGAATTTCATCTTCTTCATGTCAGCTCTCTAGTATATGAAGATTTTTTCTCATCTAATGCTGTTTTTTTTCCTGCATTAGAAGGGCTCTCACGTTGGTGTCACCTTTCAAGTCTCTCTGGACACAAACCAGGATAGATAACCTGTGATGCCCATTTGAATTCTCCCCTAGACAGCTCTCTTCAAGTATTTTTCTTTTAACTTCTGTACTGATTCTTCCTAATTTTACTTTTGTATCTATTTTTCAAGACCCTCTTTGTTAAAATATCATATGAGAACTTAAGCATAGCCTTGCCATTGCCAGTTTCTGCCCATCTAATTCTGTAAACCTGGTGGGCAATATTTTATTCTTAAGCAATTTCTCCAATATTCAAAATAAAAAGTTAATATCAAAAGACCTACCTTGCTTGAAGAAAAATGGACTATCAAACTCCAGTGAATAGATACCAAAAGTGCATTATATTACTCCATGCTGTGATAGTTTGAAGATGCTATGCACAAACTATGAAACAGATTTGAGTTTATGAATGCTATGTCTCAACCAGCAGTGCAATAACATACACCATACAGCTACTGGAGTGAAGCTACAGAAAAACAAAAATCAGTTAACAGAAAAGATCTTAATTTCGGTGAATCACCGAGGCCAATGAAGCTTTCAGAGCAAACACAAATTTGATGGAAAGAGTAAAAATCATAATGAATTAGTGGTTTAATTAAAAAAAGGAGATTCAGAACTATGGAGAAAGATGGCTACAGAACAAGAAAATAACGCCAGAAAAACCATAATAGATAATTGGAAGAGGCTAGCGTTCAAAGCATCTGTAGAGTGGAGTGCCCAGAGTCACTCAATACCAGTGACATTGTCTGGGCTCTGCAAAGTCCAAGCTGCAAAGTTAATACATACTTTAAAAATATTAATGGAAATTAAATGTCTGAACAAGATAAAGATAGCATTGGAATTTCATGGGGGTTTGTGCAATAGAAAGTATTCACCATTTTATCTCTTTTGAAACTCTACTCTGATACATCATCATCATTTCTTCCCATTTTCTACAATCTTGTGATGGCATCTATCTACCTCCTATAGCTTACTTTCTTCATGCTCTCTCTTAAGGATGTACAGAAAATCAAACCTTCTCTTCCAGCCTTCAATTCTTTGGTACTTGACACAGAGATATGTATGACTTTGGATAAACAGTTTAGACATCTTCCTCCTTACTGAATGTGAAATGAACAGATAAACTCTGAGTTAACTGACTTAGAATAAATTAGCAATATCATTTACCTAGCTTTAAAAAAAATATGTCAAACAAATTCAGTGCTCTTTGTGATCTCGTTACTAATTAATATTTTATATTCTCATTCTAGGAGATGGTGATGGTCACATTCAGTCTGCAGTTGCCCCACAATAGAAGAAGGTTCTCTGGTACCTCCAAGCTTCTCTGAGCAGGAACACTTCAGAGCAAGGAACACTTCAGCAGTATTATGGAGCATTTGTACTAAAGTTATGCCCGGAAGTTCAGGTACATAAATGAGCCAAATCAAAGATCTTGTTCCATAAGAGGAAGAGGAAAAACGTAGAAGAAGGGGATAAGATAACAAAAGCAACTGATACAGGACTCGTCGTAGCTGAGCAAACACAGGAAAGTCTGTGGTTTTCTGTGGATAGAACTAAGAAAAATTAAATTAGTGTGTTGACATACAAAGAGCTGGAAGATGGTGGAACAGTCATTTATACATGCTAATATAACACAGATGAAAATTTATTCCACAGTGTAGGAAGAGGCAGAATAGACAGGAAATTACACAGATATTTGTGTGGTGCATATGCAGTTAATCCACAGGGTCCTAACAGCAGACCATTTATATACGTGTTTGGGCATATATGTGTGTAGATATATCTACACCTCCATATCATTTAATGATATGATTTACCATTTAAAGGAGTAGTCAGACAGAAGTAAGATAACAGTAGGCGCATTAATCTGACAGTGAAGTCATATCAGATCTTAACTGCCCCTTTCTTGTTTGGAAGAGGCAGTGTCTCTTCACTAATCATCATGATAGACCTGTGGTACCACTGAGGAGGTGGTGACTTCAACTCCATAAAATCCCTCACAGGCCTGTGAACTTTTGCAGGCTGCCTGCTTATCTTCTACTGAAATTTCTTAATATGCCCAGCACCACAGTAACTGCTCACTGAGAGTTTATGTGCAAATGGTACTAGCTGCAAGGGCCAACAGACTTCACATTTGGTACCAAATATATATTGAAATCCGAGAGAAGGAATTTAAATAAGCAGATTCAAGCTCTGATCCCGCAGTGCATCTCAGTTCTGCTGAAAGGCTACAAGAGAAATCCTGTGACAAAGCCACACACAACAGCAGGACTCTTTTCACTTAGGAGAGAAGTTTTGCGAGACACCTTTCAGATCCTATTTTACAAATCTCACTCTCTGTCTCACCTTCCCTGCTGAAAACTTCTGACTGATCAGGCAGCAGAAAGAGGAACAAAGGTAGACCCCCCTCCTGCTGCTAAGCTGATCAAGACTCAAAAGAATTTTTCCCCTTCCCTTCATCTCCATAGTAACAGCTAATATTCAACAGAGCTTCCAGATGAATAGGGATTTCCAAGGATCATAACTTGTAGTAACGAAGGGCACGGGGAGTGTAACTGTGCTGCTCTAAACCTATGAAATCTATATGTGAATCCAGTGAGGGTCTCAGAGGGCCCTGTTTTAACCTATTGGAGTCTACAGCAACTGAAAGCACAAGAAAAAAACCATCATGCTTATCACAAGTATGGAAAAGTAAATAGGGAAAATGAGAAAGACACAAGGAGATGAAGTGTTTGCCCTTTTACTTGTTAAGTTTGGAAAGTATAGCATCTACTAACACCAGCAGACAAGTTCCCATATCCCTGCATAGTTCTTGAAGAATCTCACATAACTCTAGAGGAGACTGAGAAGGTCTGAGTGTGCTCTTCATACCCAGATCACCCTTGGAAGCTGAGTGTGGTCAGAATCCGAAAGGTTACTCTTCCCCTGTACTCCCTAGGGATACAGGCTTCCCAGGCAGTCCTTGACTTCACTGTTTCTTAATAGGCATTTTTAATTAACAACATAATGAGTCATCCCACAAAAGCACACTCTTTTTTCTTAGATATAGTTGTGCTAGATAAATGTTATTAAACACTTCTCTAGTTGAAGCTAAGAACAAATCTGCACAACTGTTGAGCCTGGAGAAAATAATTCAGAATTTTTCATTACAAGACTACACAGAACATTATTCTTGCTTGTCACACATGGAGTTCCTTTTTCTCTGCAAAATTCAAGGACTAGTGCTTACTCTCCCTACACTACCAAAACAACTTCATATATTGAGGTGTATTTGTTATTTCCAAGAGCTTATAGCGGATATAAAGATAGGTTAAGAGTTTTGAATAGACACACTAGAGATGAGAATGAATGACTGAATCAAAGAGCTAATTAAATTCTTTTTGGAAAAGTGACAACTTAAAAGTGAAAATGATAATTTTCCAGCAATTTTACAAGCTACTGTGATGAAAATTGCGTTCTACACAAAATGAGAGAAGTAATTTTCTAATAAAAACATAACTGAAGTATCAAAGTTTTCAATATGTGAAATGTAATTTATTTTTTCCTATCTGATAACACAGCTTACTTGACGTTCTTGTTTTGAATATGATTCTATCTCAGTTAAAAATATCTTTTTGTTGGAGATTTATCCTCAAATCATTAAGGAGATTTCAATGAGTTTTGTGGCAAATATTAGGAATTTCTTCTTTTCTTATCAATATGGGTAAGGTCTGCTCTGCTCATATCTGCATGCCTGAAGAAATCGGGCTCTCTGCAATGCTGTCTCATTATCTACGTTTAGCTCTGAGAGAGAATACCCACCTGTTGATCTGCCATTTAGGCACGGAAAGCACTGTTACAATGTACTGGACACCAGCAACACAAAGGAAAACGTTTATTGATAATCTATTTTAGGCTAATGTTACTATTCCCTCAAAAGATGTGGTTTCCGTCTGTTCATTCACGAGGCTGCTATGCTTAAGGAGACTGAGCCACCACCACACTGAGCTACCTACTAAGGCTGAATTTCACCCACTTTGGAGCATGGCTTTTGCTAGATATCTCCAACAGAATTTCCTCCGTAAGTTTGTAACATCCTGCTTCCCCATGCGGATTTTTATGGGGTTGACCATGCCAGTGTTACCTACCAAGGATGCACTCAACCATGACTTAGGTGATAAAGATCCATCACCTGAGGGGATTCTCCAGAGTACTCTTGCTCTTCCCCAGAGCAGTGGCTCCTTTCTCTAGGGTAGCTTAGTGCTATTTGTACTTCATAAGTGCCAAGAGACACTCTGTGTCAGCCAGCTGCATGCTGGTATGAGCTATCTGGGATCTCTTAGAGGAAGAGAAAATTTGGGGTAACAGCTAGGTAGAAGAAATTACTACATAAACGTCTGCAATGGAAATGCAAGTATAGCAGTCAAATACTGAAAAAGAAAAATCCATTTCTGTCAGGAAATATCTAATAACACTATTAAATCTTTCACACCATTTTACTAAATAGTGTGTTTTCCAATTCCCTTCTAGCCTTAATATCTTTATAATCATAGAATCATAGAATAATCAAGGTTGGAAGAGACTTACAAGATCATCCAGTGCAACCGTCTAACCAACACCATCACTGTAACCCCTAAACCACTAAACAATATCATCCAGTGCCAGATTTAGTTGCTACTTGAACACCTCCAGGGATGGTAACTCCACCTGCTGGGCAACCTATTCCAATGCTTGACTACCCTAAGAATAAAAAAATCTTTTCTAATATCTAACCTGAATATCCCTCGTGTCAGCTTAAGGCCATTTCCTCTTGTCCTCTCACTGTAGGCACGATAGAAGAGATCAGTCCCCACTTCACCACAATCTCCTTTCAGGGGACTGTGGAGAAGAGTGTGGTCATCTCTGAGCCTCCTTTTCTTGAGACTAAACAAACCCAGCTCCCTCAGCCTTTCCTCATAAGACACGTTCTCTAAACCTTTGCTGGATACGCTCCAGCACCTCAATGTCCTTTTTTAAGTGAGGGGCCCAGAATTGAACACAATACTGTAGGTGCAGCATCACCAGCGTTGAGCACAGGGCAACAATCACTGGTCTGGTCCTGCTGGTCTCACTAGTCGTGATACAGGCGAAGATGCCATTAGTCTTCATGACCACCTGGGCACACTGCTGGCTCCTATAGAGCCAGCTCTCAAACCGCCACCCCCAAGTCCTTTTCTGCCAAATGTCTCTCAAGCCACTCCTCTCCAAGCCTGTTAACTCCATTAACCACAACTCTCTGGGTCCAGCCATCCAGCCAATTTTTTACCTATCGAGGAGTCCGCCCATTCAAATCATGAGCAGCCAGTTTTCCTAGGAGGATGCTAGAGCAGCTGGAACTTCTCTGGTTAAACAGAGTGGTTGGTAGAGCACTGAGAGTGGTTGGATAAGTTCTTTTGTCAGTTCCTTCAATACTCTGAGGGGGATCCCATCAGGGCCCGTAGACTTGTAGATGTCTAATTGGCATAGCAGGTCATTAACAACTCCTGTTGGATTATGGGGGCTTCACTCATCTCCCCATCACCAACTTCCAGGTCAGGGACCCGGGTATCCTTTGGACAATTGATCTTGATATTGAGGACTGAGGCAAAAAAGGCACTAAGTACCTCTCACCTTTTCTTCACACCTGTTACTACACTACCCTATGCATTCAACAAGTTATGGACATCTTCATTATCATCAATTCCAATACAATCAAAACACTCCCTAAGTAGAGTGCTAGTCCACCACCTCTCCTGCTTCACCTCTGTCTTCTAAAGAGCTTAGAACTTGCCGCACTCCAGATGTGAGACTTGTCCCACCACATTTCTATGATAGTGAGTACATTATGACTTTCCTGCTATGCAGTGGCTTCCAGTTCCTCCAGTTTATTACCCATACTGCTAACATTGGTGTAGATGAATTTATTATGCGTTCCTTTTCTGAAATAATACTTGTCTCTCCCCTCTGGAAATTCCTACCCACACCCGGAAATGCTCATCCCACAGGATTCTGTTTGCTCAGAGATAGGTTTAGAAAAATTTAGCAGAGGAGTGTCTTGCAACATGACACTGCCCAAAAACCCTGTAAATATGATTAGTATTTAGTAGATTATTGTCCCTCTGTAAATTAAAATATATTCCATATATATATGACATTTGAATCACAAGTTGCCTCCTGTTTATCTGTATTGTTACTTTCTAAGGGAGAACATTAAAGTCCATTTCCTATAAATAACAAATTATGAGGCAAAAAAAAGCCTTTTCAAATTAAATGAACTGCAGTAGTATTTCTGTGCCAATTTCATATGACCTTTTAACTGATGGACACGTTGCAGGAGAAGTAGTAAAAGAGCGGTGCCAAACACACTGTTAGGTGTTCTAGATGCTGGAATGACGTGATTGAAGCCTTTCCTCTGACAGGTGGTGAAGTATGACTTCTGAACATAAAATGTGTGTGTCTTCCTCATCAGTAGGACTGTCTGTCCGAGATTAAATGCCTGTCAGAGCTCAGCAGTCCAGGTTCCATCTGCTTGGGAAGATATTTTCGGGCACTGGTGGGTGTAATGCACAGAGCACTGGTCATCTTGCAATACTTGCACATGATCCCTATCAAAAAAAAATTAGTTTACCAAAGAGTCTATCAGCTTCCCTTATACATCAGCAAGGAAACAGAAGTTCCCTTGGCACCAAATAGTTCTCTCCTTGATATTATTCATGCTGGTACCTGCTCTGACCTTCATCCCTTGCTTCCCTGTAGTGATCTTTTGTTTTAAGTGCTTGGGACCATGCCTCTTTGGCCAGTATATCAGATCTACCTCATCTCTGGCACAGTTCTGCCATCCCTCAGAGGAGCTTTCTGCTCCCTGTGAGACAGGACTATGACCACAAAAGCTGATGGCTGCTCTCATGGTCTGTATACAAAGAGCCCTTCAGCCACAACACCGTCTGAGGCCCACCAGTGAAGCTACAGACAAATGGCAAACCATTCACACAGGGGACAAGGAGATAACAGCTCCCACAAGCTCTTCCCTGAATTTCAGTTAATAGCTCCTTGACTCTAGATGTCAGTGATATTTCATCTCTCCTTTATCTTTCTCCTTAAGGCCTCATCTGTCAAGGTTCTGCTGCAAATTGCTCTGTAGGCATCCTCTACCTGACTTGAACAAAGGAATCACATATGGTTTGGGCAACCCTAAAGAAAATACCTTGTTGCTGCTGAAACCTCCTTCTCTGTTGCCTCCTACCCTGAGATCAAAGGAAAACAAAAGCAAACTGTTAAGGTGAGCTGTAATGACTCTTATTACAAACACCCTTTTTTCCCACTCCCTTGGCATTACCATTGCACGGCCTTGTCTTGGCACTAATGACTGGGTTACCAAATTAACCACTTATTTCCACTACCTGGAAATAAGCTCAAAATCCCATATTGAACACATATCAGGAACCCTTTATTACACTAGAGAGCACAATGTGATATCTTTGACTCATTTTGTGAGCCTTCTGTGATCTGCTATGCTGTGGTGCTCAGTACTGTGTTTGTAGAGACCACCCCAGCATTTAGGAAAACTTACTGCAGGAAAACCATCACACTTTTGTTATACCACCTGGGTCCTGCCTCAGGATACTGGACTTATGCCAATATCAGATGGTCTGCCCTTCCCCAAAAATGTACCACTTGACGAGGGAGATTCCTGGCATTCCCTGATCAGTAAAAGAAAGAAGAGGCGGGACAATTTGCATGAATATGTCCAGCTCTTACCATCGCACTCTTTTTTCATTCTCACAGACACAAAGAGACCCTTTGCGCTTTCCGACCACACATTAACACACAGACGTGTGCACACACTCACTCCTGTTTCCTAGGTATTTGCTTAATAGTTTCCATAACTTTCCAAGCCCCTTAACATATCTTCCACCGTCTTCCATCCAAAAAGCCCTCCTTCTTCCCACATACAGGCTCTGAGAATACACTTTTGTTATGTTTTAATTACTGGATTCAAACAAGTAACTTTTTCATGCCATACTTGATATATGAACTCTCATAAAAATAAATAATTTTTTCCTCATCCATTAAAACAAGTTTTTTACAGGATTGCCACGACCTTCTATTTTCTCAATGCCCAAATATGATGGGTATTCAAATGTGCCACAGCATCTTTCCTGTTAACCTTCACATTCCTCACAGTCCCCAAAATAGAGCAAAAAGGGGAAAGGACAAAATATTTATTTTGTAACACCTCATCCATTCAGCTGAGTCTTAAGTCATGAACAAAATCCAGGTGAAGTCTGAACTACTGGATCATCAAAGGAGGGACAAAACAGCCTCATGGAAAAAGACACTGCAGAAGGGCAGAAAGTTTTGAGACAGAGGCAGAGGAACTGCAACATGGAGAATGAAGACCAGCCCAAAGGACAACACTGAACTGAAGCAGCAGTGCTTACTTGAATTTCTCAATTATCTTCTTCAGAATCACAAAATTATAGAATAGTTTGGGTTGGAAAGGACCTTAAAGATCATCTAGTTCCAATCCCCCCATTGCCAAGGGACACCTTCCACTAGACCAGGTTGCTCAAGGGCCCTAGAAGAAATTCATATATTGCCAATCTTGTCTATTTCTTCAAATACAGTTGAGTAGATTGTAAAAAGTGAGGATTATATTACTTTAGGATTATATTTCCTTGGATACACTTTGTGCAGCTTCTGATGTACAAGCTATGAACTCTCAATCTCATGATATTAATATGATTTCATCAACAATATCATAAAAGTTAATGTAAAAACTGAAAATAAGACATAGAGTCACATCTCTTACTTAGCAGTACTTTGTTTTGCTGAATTTATCACTCAGGAAATTGAGCTTTCTTGAGTTTGTTTCTATAGCTTTGTTGCATTGTTCAGAAATGAAAAGCATATTAAAAACCCAATATGTTTTAAGGGTTGGAGGCTTTTTTATATTTATTGAGGCAACAAATTTCAAATACAGAACCATTTAAGGCTTTCTCTGGAGTGGATTTTCTCTGGAAGTCTTTCTCTGGAACATATGCTCAGGTTCAAAAACTGTGCCTCCAACTTTTCCAGACCAGCAGTGCAAGTCCAAATACCCAGAGTGAGCAGCAGGAATCCATTTACCGTCAATAAACATTATAAGCCTCTTGTGTACCTCTGCTAGGATACACTGAAATAACACAGCTTGATAGCTTGGGAAAAAAAATTGCTATATATTATGTATAGCATTCATTGCTGTATATACGTTCATTGCTATATTTACCTCTACACAAGCAGAAAGTATTGGGAATAAAATTTGATTAATTTTAGTTACACTACTATCTTGTATCAGTTTTATTAAACTTTGCACATTTGGAAAATTTAATTGCTTCTCTTAATATAACCTCATGTTTACACCTGCAATCCACTTTTGAAATTGGTTGGACATAAGTCCATCTGTAATGAGAATACATTTAACGGAAATATTTATCTTTTTCTTCAATGACACCCAAATTATACTTAATTATCACAATGACTGTAAAAAAATAAATGCATTGACAGAAAAATGGACAAAAGTTTACTTGTACCAAAGAGCATACTTAACATATCTTAAAATTTATTCATTAACATACTTCTAAATATTACTATTTATATTTTTACATTTCAGAATGCAATCAGGGATAAGTCAGTGATTTTACTATAGATGTGAACTATTGTATTTTTGTTGTTCCTAAATTACTGCAGTATGAACACCAGGTGGAATTAATTGCTAAAAAGTAGTATTTTTCTTATCTGGTTTTAGCTTTTGTGTTTGTTTTTTTTTAGCTTCCTTTCAGCGATTACTCCAACTGGCAGAGAACTGACTGGACATAGCTGAGCTCCAGACTGTGCAGCCAACAAATATGATCCAGATCTATATGGCTTGCAGCAGGATACCAGTACACACCTGTGCCTGAATTTCTCTGATAAGGACACTGGAGAGAGTCCTGAGGGGATTACTAAACCAGGCAAATAGCCACTAAAGAGAAACTAAAAGAAATTAAGTCCTGAGTGCAAGAGAAGTATTTCTCTTAACATGAAAGTCTACTTCAGTGGTAGGATGCTTGTGCAAAACAGAAATTTAGAGTTTGAGCTATCCATTGCTGAAATTTCCTGCCCTATTTGAAGTCATCCTGTGAAGATCATTCTGCAGTAGTAATTATATTTATGTGAAATTAGAAAATTTATTTATGGGTGAAATTATTATTTATACGTGAAATTAGCAACTTAGAATAAGTATTCCTAAGAAGTACTCTAAGAAACAAGGGATGAATTTCTATCAAATCTCCATCACATTATTAATCCATCCTCCCATTTTGCAGCTTTATAGGATCAACAGAATAACTCGTAGATACCTACAGAAAATAACCTGCAGTACAGCTGCAGCAGGACACAAAATAAAATGCTACATTACAGTCGTATATTAGTAAGATCCTTTTCTGTTATTCTGCACTACCAAGCAACACCAGTACATCCCACATTATTCAGAAAACATGCTGCTGCTGCCAAACTAGGATATTTTGTTTCAACACAGAGAGGGCACAGCACATCAGTCAGGATGAATGCTAAATTTATTTTTTCTCCCTGTGTTGCTGATGACTGTTCATAAGAGTATTTTATTTTGAGTCATTTCTCTGAAAGTTCCTGGGGCCTTGCTAATTTTATTAGTGAATTTAATGCCAGCTTCTTTTGATAGCAGAGCTATTTTTAGTGTTAAGATATTTTCCTGAAAATCATTCCTTTAAACTCAGAAGTTCTCCTTCAAGATGGGTAAGACAGTGAAACATCAGATGAAATTGTTATAATAATGCATTAGGGGGTTTTGTGGGGGGGCAAATATTTCAGCAATAAAGAACTTAATTTGAAAAACAGGCCTTTCTGGCAAGGTTCAAGAATGGTTGGTCCCTGTTTCAGTTGTGCTTATCTGGAGCTGAGGCCTACAGCGACTGCTGTTATCTGCCACGTGTGAGGGGAGAGTACTGGGCTGCATCCAGCCATCCTGCTTCTTCTTAAGGGAAGTGGTGAGATTTTGCCAGTTCTTTCGTTTGCTGGTTACCAGGTTTTTAGATTGTGTAGACCTGTTTTGTTTCTGTCCCTTTGCATCCTTTTTTTGTCCTTTTTCCCTTCTCCCTTCCCCTCTTCCCTTTTAGGAACCTATTTGGGGTTTCTGGGGTTATAGGTATATAGTATTCTCACTGTGTATATCTGTTTTTTATGTAAAATGTATTTTTTCTATAGCTTTGGCTGTTTGGGGGTTTTTTCTCCCCTCTCTGGGAAGCAAGGCTCTGTTGTCGTGTTGGCAGGAAGCCAGCTCCAAACTTGCACAACTTTCTTCACACTTTTTAATATCAAACATAGAAATAAAAAATCTTTTGAGATTCAAGTTACTTTTCACCATTTACTAATTCAAAGAGCATCTTTTTTCTAGCCTCCTAGTTAAGCCTGGGTCTAAAATGTATTTACCAGAGTTCCAGTCTTACTGTTATGAAAAGTCCAATGCTGTTTTCTTACTCTTGTTGAATGCAGATCACATTTCTTAATATGTAATTTTATGCAAGACTGCTGTATATTCCACATAAATACATATGTATTTCTAGTAAAGCTTTAAATGATGGCTTGCTGACAGTCATATAAAAGCATGCAGATTGGTTATTGAGAGTGCCTAATACTTTGCCTCTGCCCTGAAGAGAACAAAAGGCTGTTTATTGGAGTATTTGCTTGGACTGGAGCTCATCTTGATAGAATTTGCCAGATGATCTAGTACACTCTTCAGTATCACATAACTAATGGGGTCTACAGTGAGACTCTAACTCATGTACTTCTTTCTCTGCAGTGGAAGAGCACAACTGGTCCTTCACAGATCCACGGGTGATCTCAGGTGAATACTAAGGGCCAGATTTTTTCATTAAAGGAAAGCTTATATTTTCCCTTGGGTTCAAGAAACAAATATTTGGGACCAGCTGCTTGCCATGGATATGAGCAGCAGCAATGCATTTACTCAAGGTGAAAGGAAAGTAAAACTAATCTGCATGAGTATTGCTAATATGTTCAAAATATTTTCATCTGGTATAGAGCACTATATCTTCAACTCCATGGAAAAGTTTAATCAATATAAAAGTACCCAGAAAAGAAAACATGAAGTTCACAGGATTTCAGGTGAAGACCTGTAAAAATCACCAGGTTTTTGATTTAATCGGGATTAAGTGCATATCGAATAAATTTAAACACAAATAAAAAATCATGTTACATAAAACATAGCATTAATTTTCTCTGTCTTGACAGATATTAACTGCTAAATTTGGAGGTCTGAAATGGTTTTGTTTGGAACATAAATTAACTGAAAGTGTCAGTCAGCAGTTACACTTGCATCTAAAACCAAGCAATTTCCTAGAAGCAAGCTAGCAGTTACTCTATTTCAAAACTTAAATTTGACTGTGACCCATTTTATCAGGAAAGTATTGGGAAATATGTACTTTAAGGACTATTTCAGCAGGTCTTTATTTTTCTCCATAAATCTAAACGCCTAAAAATCTCTAAAATCATAATAATGAAAATAGTAATATGAAGGTAAAGCACAAGAGGCAATTAAAAATTCACTTCTATGGAGTCAGCAAAGCATGCTGATTCCTGAAACAGACATTTCCAAAGTCTAAAGAAATGCAATTCAAATGTTTTTTCTTCCTCTTGTGCAGAGAAAGAATACAATCACAAAATATCTTTAAAAGATTCAAACCAAATGAAAAATGTTCAGGAGCACATACTGTCACGATCTGAGTTACAAACATGGGTAGTTACTGCAGTGCAATATTTAACACACCCTAGAAACTGAATGATTAGACAAAGAAGCTCTGAGGAAATTTTACTGAGTTTTTTTGTCTCCTCCCTTGAAAGGGCAACACTGGTATTCTGAAAAGTTTTTCCATATATTTTAGTGCCAGAGAGAAATGAAACAACTGCAAAAGGAAAATGATCATAGACACAAATGAGTAGGAAACACGGAGTTGCAGCCTTATAGTGAATTTTCAAGAATATATTTTAGATAAAAATATACTTTAAATGGAATATGGTTAAAAATTAAAATCTGGAGTCATATTTCTGGATTGTTTATATTCAGTGTTATCGAGATGGAATACTCAGTGTAGTTTGCGTCTGCATAGACATACTTCAGCACGGTTACTAAGTTGAGTTGGACACGATGATCCTTGTGAGTCCCTTCCAACTTAGAATAGTCTGTAACTCTGTAACTCTGTAAGTTTAATTTCTCCTGTTCCTGCCTCAAATTCACAATGGTTTCAGGCCAGTTTCTTCACATTCTTCTCTGTGCCAGTCGCAGAAACAATTTATATTCTATCTCATTTCTATTTTCTTCACATATCCCTGCCTAATGCAGTTATAAGATACTTAATGAGGTGGAAATGTTCATGCCAACTGAAGGAGGAAACAGGACATTTTGCTATGTATGAATAATGTGTGAAGAATAAGTACAAAAAAAAGGCTAGAGCAGAAAAATAATGATGCATTCCGAAACAACTTACTATTCACTTTTCTGGTCAGTTGACAGCAAAACCTGAAAAGCTCAGGAAAACTTGATGAAACAAAATCCTTCTTACCACAAGGCCTCTTTTTTTTTTTTTTAATAGTTCTTTGGTGTCAACTAGCCCCTTGTCAGAAAGTTAGTGATTACTGCATTGAAGAGATATTGACTTCATGAATAATTTAGTTGAAATACATTACTTTTTATAAGTCCACAGCTTTGTAAGGGAGCAAAGAAATCACACCAAGACTCTTGATAATTCTTATCCTTTGAATAAAAATCAAGACTCAGACTGAGTTTGTAAAAATCAATGAGCCTTTTCACAACTGAAATTGAAGAGTTAATAGGTAATTCCTGAAAATCTAGTTTACATAATACCAAAATCTGAATTGGAAAGAAATCAAAAAAGAATAATCTAAAGAGTTAAAGGTCTTGGGTAATACTGGTATCTAATAACCCTTTCACAGTTTTCTGCTCTTTTAGTTCTACAGCAAATCTATATCACTCTGTGAAACTTTCAGCTATTCTCTTTTTTTTTCAAATCATAATCAACAGGAACGACTATACCCTGCAGTTCTGAATTCTCAGGTCATCTGCAAGTTCAAGTAAATTGAACTGCACCTACCAGATTTCACTAGAGGTATTCAATAGTTCTAAAAATCAGACCCAAGGACAGAGATAAACACAAACAGAGGATGCTTTTATCATGCAACTGTTTCTTTCAGAAATTTCATCAAAGTGTTCCTATTTAAGGAATCATTTATTTATTTCCAAGAAGGTCAGGTTCTTAGGAATCTGCAAGTGTGTTGCATATAGTATTCTTTCTTCTTCCTCTTCCTGTTTCATAGTACTTTCTTTTTTCTGCATTTCGAAGGCATACTTGAATATTGCAACAAAACATTTGCTAGATGATATCAAGATTTTTTTTGCCTTAATACAGAAATGCATGGGAATGTGTCTTAGAAATGAATACTAATTAGAGTGATCTAAGTATTTCCACATTATGTTTTTATGATAAAGTATATAGAAGACCTATTTCTGAGTTCTTCAAAAGCACATTGTTCCATAAAGATATGATGGTCTTCTCTTGAAGAAATACTGAGCCCTGGGTCATTCAAGGATTGATTTTTTTTCTCTATTTTTTTGGTAGCCACAAAAAGTTTAGATTTTTTTGAGTTCTGTCAATTTAATGATTTTCTGCTCCTTAGTGCTGCAATTCCATTAGCTTTAAATTTGCTTTTTAATAGCACTGCCATTAAGGTCTAAATCAGTTACTTGTAGGGATGGTTTCAGTTTTAGTTCTGAGCATCTCAAACCAGAGAGTCTGGCTTATCTGGCTGCACGAATTTGGCCTGGGATAGAGTTCTGTTTCTTCATAGTGGTTTTTATGGCATTCTGTTTTGGATTTGTGACCAAAACAGCATTGATAATACAGAGATGTTTTAGTTGTTTCTGAGCAGTGCTTATATAGGGTCAAGGCCTTTTCTGCTCCTCACCCCACACCAACCCACCAGTGAGGATGCTGGGGGGCAGAAGGAGTTGGGAGGGGACACAGTTGAGGCAACTGACACCAACTGCCCACAAGGATATTCCGTCCTGTATGGTATCATGCTCAGCATATAAAGCTGGGGGAGAAGAAGAAACATTTGCTTTCCCAAGTAACCATTATGAACGTTTGAACAAAATGCACAGAATGTTTATTGCTGTATGGGATCATCCAGCATAGCAGAACAGATCTATTCAGAATTTTGGCATTTGCGTACTTTAGATTGTGTGCATGCATTGCAAACTCATGATTTTGACTGCATAATCAAGTTAAGATCTAGAGTTCAACTGAATCATAATAAGAATAGCTTTGGGTTTTTTAAATGTACAGAAAACTCCACGTCTTTTTCCCATTTGCCTCCCAGGCCTTCAGAAACTGTCACCACAGTGGCCAACTCTATTTCCAAGTACCCTAGATAGCGGTGTTAGTCACATGTCAATGAAAAAATATTCTTCAAGCTAGCATAGCCAGAGCACTAAAAATCATCCCTCTCCCTTCCTGCTTAAGTTAAGGCAGACATAGATGGTTCAGTCTCCTGCATCCTACCTTGAGGAGCACTGTCCTCCTTAATTTCCAGATCTCTTTTTTTCCCAACAATAATGAAAATGCATACTTAATTAAAAAATCATTTTCCTCAGCTATAGAGTCTTCAGACTCCAGCCTCCTGTCATTTGGCATGTCTTGAAGCAACTAGGAGAGAAAGTGATACAGTTCAAACCACACCACTATAATTTCAGAGATGGCTTAGTTGGTGCATCAGGAGCAGCTGGTTGATTTTGGACATGGGTAAAAGAGATGTACTGCTGCAAAACAAGGGTGAAAAAGGCAAAAGCCATCCAATTTCCTCTCATTTTGCATCTCTCAATGGAGTTTAATATAAAATCTGCAACAGAGTTTAAAATTGGAAGGAGAATTAATATGAAAACAGGTGAATAAACACTATACAACAGAGACAGGGAAAGAAAGTGGGAATGAAAGGAAGAAGGGAAGGAAGGAAGGAGGGAAGGAAGAAAAGAAGGAAGGAGGGAAGGAAGGAAGGAAGAAAGAAAGGAAAAAAAGAAGGAAGGAAGAAAGAAAGAGAAAGAAAGAAAGAGAGAAAGAAAAAGGAAAGAAGGAAAGAAAG
>NW_020925744.1:5929847-5975180 GCF_003984885.1 Neopelma chrysocephalum
AGAAAGAAAGTAAGAAAGAAAGCAAGAAAAAGAGAGAAAGAAAGAAAAAGGAAGGAAGGAGGGAAGGAAGAAAGGAAGGAAGGAGGGAAAGAACCAAGGAAGGAGGGAAGAAAGGGAGAAAGAAAGAAAGAGAAAGAAAGGAAGAGACAGAGAAAGAAAGAAAAAGATAATGGAAGGAAGGAGGGAAGGAAGGAAGGAAGAAAGAAAGAGAAAGAGAGAAAAGAAAGAAGGAAAGAAAAACATTTTTCCGACACTGGGGAAATTTATTCAGCCAGAGTACTCTAGAGACATCATATGTCTACCCAAACCTTAAATGACCAAATAACCTTACAGGTTCCACTAAGGACAGCATTTACCCTCACGTTGTTAAGTCAGTCTATTCTACCTGGAAATAATAAGGTTTACCTTGGAGATACATAAATATAGATTTATATATAGACGTGTATAGTGGATTGTGTGTACAGGGAAGCATTGTTCTACTTGACCTCTGAGCAGGATGAAAGATGAGTTCCTGGAAACCACACAGTCTGGCTGCAGCACGGTACCCTCCATGGCCTAACAAAAACCTCTAGCAAACAGATAAGACCTAAGACTCTTCAGTGATAGAGAGTACTGAGATAAAACCCACTGACATGTCTGAAAGTGTCACTTCTTACTGCTGTTAGACTACAGGAAATAGTACTCTATGTCATAGATCATAGTAGTCTATGTCAAAAAATAATAGTTTTAATTTTCAAGATGAATAACTCCAGCTCCCAGAGAAATGAGTTGTTTTCTCTTGAAAAAAAAACCAACTCTGGCAGAATAAACCCCCAGCTACTTAACACAGTTATCCACTACTATCCAAATATTCAATGTAATTTTTGTTCTCTTTCTGAACTCTCATTCCAGAAACCTGGGGTTTAACTCTCTGCCATGAGAAGAAAAGGAGGTGTTGCATCACACTATTTCCATGGTAACCACCACAGCTAAGCAATACGAGGTTGGTATTTGGAAGCAAAGGCACAGGCCTGGTCTACCATCAGTGAAGTTCCACAGACTAAACAAAGTGATTGATTTCACCTCGGACCAAAAAAACAAAAACAAAACCACCACCCAAACAGGCAAAAAGAAATAATTTCTTTTTCTGATATATCTGATATATCAGATATATTTCCTGAAATATCTCGGAGAAAGACACTGAGAAAGACATTGAGATTTGATGGTAGCTTGGAAATGAAGACAACATGCCCTCTGGGTCCTTAAGAGAAGTCCTGATGGCTTTGAAGGGGGAGATTAAAAATCATTATTTAGGCAATAAGTTATGGTAATATTTCTCTTTCATCTTCTCTCTCGGCATCATTCACTTAGTTCTCCATGTTGCAATGACATTTTGGCAGAGTTCATATGCATTTATGAAATCCACTATTTCTTTATTTTATTAAAAAATAATTTGCAATGTAAAGTAGAAATTTGTTCATCTACCTTCTCAAGTAGAGTTCATATGCAAATTTCCTATTCATCTCTTCTTTATTCAGTATTGAATCAGCAGTGTTGTTTCAGCATTAGAGGATTTTCTTTCTCTCCGTGCTTGTTAAGACAGGCTGTAACCATACTTCCTTTGAAATGTATATTACTTTTATCATTAGTGCTTTCCTGTTATGGCAACTGTGTACTACTTTATAGACAAAAGGCTAACTTCATCTCCAGAAATAATAGGAAGCGCAAACTATTCTATCCTGTGTTGCTAAAGACTTATATTCAGATAAGACAGGAAAATTGGATGTTGTTTTATCTCTAACAAAAAAGTCTTTTGTTTAAAAAAACAAATGGAACTCTTGTTTAAAAGAAGAAAAAATGGAAGGAAGAGCTACAGATGAAGTAAATTGCAATTTAGATGCAAGTCTTTCGAAAGGATTACTTCTTTTATTTTACTGTAATAGATCAGACACCTATTTTAAGCTCTGGGCCATTTAAATTTCATTAAAAATACAGTGCTGATCTATAAAATAAAGTGCAACTCAACTTACACTGCTCTCACACACACATTATGAGAATTTTTCTCTTTCTCTCATCTTTGCAAGTTCTCAAATGCTTGTTTGTACCTGTAGTATTTTAATGTGTCTTGCAGATCAAAAATAAATCTAGGAGGAGGACAAATCAAAGGAAGGGTTAGAGCACATCCCAAAGGCACAGGTCAGCTTCCAAATGAGTGACTCCCAACTTCCAACTGTTCCCACCTCGCACAGCAAGAGAGTCTTTCTGAAATAAGTCCCAAGGTTTTACAGCAAGTTCCTATTTGAAACAGCTCTGATGCTTCCTTCTAAAACATACAAAAGCAGAGATTACTACAAACTGCACTTAGAATTGTGAAATTATAAAAATAAGCAACGACACAGGATTACAAACTGAAGATCCAATTTCTAACATAGCCTAGATAAATTAAACTTGATTTTTACTCCCTTCTCCTGTTGCCTTTTCTGCAGCAAAGATATAGGTAGCAGTGACCGTCCCTCAGCCAGAGGAGTTCACCTCACTACTACGTTAACAAGGGTGTATCCTATTCATAGTACTAAGGCAAAAGAAACAACTATTCACTGGTATTTCTGGCAGAAGCATCAGCTAAACCCTATGGCAGATGAATTTCTGATTTTCTCTCAAATACTTCCCTGAAACACACTTGAAAATCCCTCAGGAGTTCTGTATTTGGGGAAATGACCAAACATTTTTTTTTTTTGCATAAACAATTTTTCACTGGAAACCAGACTCTTAAGAACAAATATTTCAAATTAATTAAACAGCTGAGACCTTTTTTTTATCAAACATTTTTTTCACTACAAAATAACATTTCTTTAGAAAATTACCAACCTTAAGTTTTAATTAAATTCTAATGCTATTATTATACTTATTTCTCAGAATCATTGAGGTCTGATGGGGACCCAGGATCCTAACATCTCACTGACCAAAACTGAAAATCCTATAGCAGCCATTTGGGCAGTTTTCAGTGTAGTGTTCACTGGCATTATCCCATAAAATAAGTTATTTGCTGAGAAGTCTAAACACCCTAAATCCATATCCCGGAATTACCATGCTGAATCTGCGAGGTAGAGAATCTGTTTCATTGAAACAGAACAACGGAGACATCCAATGGACCCTCGTGTTTATTACAGCTGCTTATTTCTTCTTACCATTACTTATGCCTGTTCCACATTATATATCACTAGATCTCCTGATCACACCCATGTGCTACATCTTCAGTCACCATGTGCTGCTCACCACACCAGAAAGGATTTGAATGCCTAACATGCAGCCATAAAGTTTTCTCTGTTTCAGTGTATCTTGGAGTTTTCACACTTCATTTAATACTATAAGGTCAATCCATATTAGAAAAAAAAAATCTTTCCAATTTACTTCCTTTGGATGTGACTGAATATTATTATTTGGATACACCACGGCTTGTTTGTTTCTTTCCTCTCCTAAGTGTCATTTGCTATGGTCTCTTTCCAAACTGCTACAATTTTTTTATAGATCATTCCTTTTCTTCTGTTAATATGTTTTCTGCAGAAATACACAGGTCGAACATTTCCTTTGTATATTGAAACCTCATACATTCACTTTCTGAATCCTTAATCACAATCAAAAGTGAGGGCAAAAGCACAGGGTTGGGATGGTTGATATAATGAACCTCACCTTGCAAGAGAGGGTTCTCCATGCCATTTCCCATGCCTAACACTCATTAGCCTCAATACCAACATGATACAAGGGTTATGGACATGATGGAGCCACAAGATCAGCAGTCTGATTGCACTGATATTTTCTCTCCACTCCATAATTACAATTGCTTCTACAAATATTTCCCAGACAAATAGAGGTATTTTGATTGTAAGTATTGCATAAATGCAGACACATAAAGTATATTTCTTTTTCGCTTGTGAATTCCTTAGAAGCACAAAAGAAGAGCAAAAGAAACATCTTGAATCCCTTCCTCAGGTATTGCTTTCAATCATTTCATTAAACATAAGAACAGATGAAAGTTGCTGTATATAGGCATAACTGTCACCAGATAATTAACTCTGAAAGAGTTATCTTGGTGATACAGGAACCTACCTTACTGAATCACAGACAAAGATTGCAGAATTTGACCTCCTGTAAAATCTATGCTTTGTATTGTGTTCCTTATGTCTTTCATTTTGGATGAATGTACTGATGATTCAAAATTGTGCAGATGTGCTCAAATGAGACTCAACTACAGCAGAAGATAACAGCTGGTGTGCAGAGGAGGGGTAGGTCTATGCTTAGAGTTAACGCTCAAGGTACCTGGACATTTCAACACACAGATGATCTGTGCTTTTTCACTTGTTAGACTGCACCGATGTAAACCTCAGAGAAAATAAATCTTGACCAGAAAAAAACAACCCAAAAAAATTTCTTGTGTTGTTTATGACCCCAAATAATTGTTCCATTTCTCTAAGAATGCAATTGTTCAGTTTCTGCTCAGTGTAAACTCAGCCAAAATTTCATAGCAACTGAAGGGAAAACATTCCCCTTTGTGGAGCTAAGTAGGGAATATATGTCTAAATGTAGCTTTTAATAGTTGTTTCTTCACCACTCTTTTATTCTGAGTAGTTACCAAAAGGAAATTTATTCTCATTACTTTTTTGAAAAGCTATACACTGATTCAAAGAACTTCTAAAAATACACAAGTAGAGTATGCAAAACCCCAAAGGGCATAAATATATCAAAACCACAGAAATCCAGCAGAGGAAATGTGTTTTCAGTAGGCTGTATCTCCAAGTGAACTGCCATGCTTTCCTATTCCTGATCAAAGTTTCTGTCACAAATCACATAGGCTGCTGGACACAGACTCAAAAAAAAAGACAAAAAAAAAAGTAAAAAAAAAAAGCCACATCTAACATTCTTCTGCAATAGAGTTACAGTGTTTGTTAAACATTATTTAGACTATGTTACAGAGTTGACATAATGACAATATGTCATATGGATGCAAAAATGCATCCATACTGCTGTGTAAAACCCTCAGCCAGCGGAACTGGGGAGGCCCTGTACCTTAACAGGAGTATATTGCAAAGACTATCTGTCAGGATAAAAAGGTCATGCTAGCAATTTCACAGGGCGGTGGTCTGAGCCAGCTATTTTCAGGACACACTTCCATGCTAAACAGAGAAGAACATACACTCAGGAAACTTGGGCAACCAATAGCTTTCCAGTTCAGCAATTCTTCTGTTTGGCTCACAAGAAATTTTTTGAATGTTTCTCCCCTGAGACACATGGCATGAAGTTTAAAAGGTAGTGATTTATGGTAACTATTTGTATCACATATCCAGTTGAATATATTCAGTACATTCACATGGACCTGCGTTTTCTCCTGGAATTCTATAATTTTATCATAATTTTTTTTAAATGGGAGCATCATTTCAACCTTACACACACTATAAGGCACTACAGGCCTCTAGTGCAAAGCCCACATCAATCCTAAACAAGCAGCGGAGAAAAAAAAAACAACAAAAAACTCTTTTGATGCTGACAGCACTCAAACAAAGTCAAGGTTGACCAACAAAGTCAGCAAATCCCAAGACAATTATGCCTCATTCTAGCAGCAAGAGAACAACAGTGTCTGAGATCAATAACAGCAAGATGTTTTTTAGTTTTCTTTCATGGTGAGTAGTGTGACTCAGAACAGTTCTCACGGGTACAATTTTTCGTAGTTCAAATACTACGACACTAAGATCATTATAAAATACAAAGAGTTTCCACAAGCCAATGCATCTCTGATGAACATCATGGTTTGCCAGAAGTCTCTGCTCTGTTAATGGCACTAAATGGCAAAATAATGACAAGAGAAAGTTCCCAGTCATGAGGACAAAAGTAGTTTTATGGTGATGCATCCACGTTTGTTCACAGCAGTACTTACTAAAAAAAGAAAAAAAAAAGTTACAGAGCTAGAGTGAGCTAGTCTTATGCATTAGTGTAAAGTGTACTACAAGTAACTTGTGTTTCTCTTTCTTTACAAAAATGTGTGTAATTAAAGAGCTTCATTATTCTGTAAGCAGAGCACGAGGCAGTATTACTTTAACCATAATAAAAATCATATAATGTGAAAAAATTACAGTCCACTTGGCTTCATCAACCTTTTTCTAAAAAAAGAAAGAGCTCATAGAAACGCAGACTTAACCAAATATCCTTTCTTGCCTGTTATGAGAAATGAAAAGCAAGGACCACATAGGTAGCATATGGTCCTAGCTTTCCACCAGTGTGCAAATACTTAGTAGTCAAGAACACTATTTTATTTCTCTCTCCTTTCCACTCCATTATCTTCTCTCCTTCCTCTTTCCTTGCAGCTTTTTCATTTATTTATACAGTCACAAGAAATGTCCAATTTTCATTACTGATTCTCTTATTTGCATCTCGAGTTTTTGTGTGCTATAAAAGGAGTAACAGAGAAACAGCATCTAGAAGGGCATCATTTCTGTTATTTTTCCAAGCACATACAACTGAGAAGGACAGAATTTCCTTCCAGGATCCATCCCTTCATTCAGGGTAGCCTTCACTGTTGTAACATCTCTAGGATTAAAATACAGAACAGTAATCTTCTCCCCCCAGTTTGGTGAGATGGGAGCAGTCTGAAAATCCATCTCTTGGTTACACACCACTCCATGCCCACCTAGCATAGTAATCCTTGGACTTCGCCCACTGGCTCGCTCTTTTACAGATGTTTCATATTTTTAGCTCCCCTCAACTATTCTCGCTTGAAATTCTCCTTTTTTCTTTAACTTAGAAATGAGTTTTCAGTCTGCTTTATTCTTTATTTTTGTGTTTACCCTCTGGCCTCTGGAAACTAGAGGGGAAAAAAAAAGAAAAAAAGGAACCTGACTACCCAGCAGAAAAGAATATAGGTTCCTCTAGGAGCCACAGTCATGAACTGAGGCAGAAACTGAAGGTCTGAATTTGGCTACAGTACACAATCTTCCCTAAAAGGCTTTTTTTGGCAAACATTTATTTTTGTTTGCTCTTGGCTTATTAACATAGTCATCATTCTATAATCTTAGAAGAAACACAAAAAATTGTGAAAGGCTTTTTTTTTTCCTTAGAGTGGCTATGAAACGAAAAGGTTCTTTTGTACTAAAGGTATTTATCACATATCACCAACAGCATTTGAAGTTTATTTGCATAAATATTAAATCTATTTATCTTAAATGATCCTCCATATGTGCAAATATTTTTAATTTTCAATACAAATGCATTCTTCTTCTGTGACATGAACATATTGTTTGTGCAACTTCTGCATTTGTTAATAACAGGTAACCATTTACCATGCTTACCCCTGCAGCATGAATACTGATATGAAAAAGTTACACTAATTCTGCTGCATGCTTCATTCCCAGCAAATCAGTCCAACCTCTCTGTCTTCTCTTATCTTTCTATTGTGAGTTCTTTAGAATAAGAATTCTTAAATAAGAGTGAATGAGGTACAAACAAATAAATTAGTTCTTCGCTTCCAAAAGCTGTGTGTAAACAGGAACTGGCAAATGCCTTTTTTGCTGTTGAAGAAAAAGACAAAACCAAACAAACAAAAAACCCAAACAAACAAACCAAACCAGAGAGAATGAACCAGACTTGTTAAGGTTATTTTTTTCCTTACTGTAAATTATTTATCTTTTACATAATGGGACATCAAAGACAAAAAATTATTTTCCCCCACTGGAAGCTCATGTTTGTTTGACAGTGTCACAAAATCCATCTGAATATCTGAAGGAAAGATTGACAGGGTGGCCTTTCAGGTACTTAACTTACCCTGCCTCCACTGGACTCAGGGGTCTGACCATCTAGCTCTCAGTATTAAACCCTGGAGACCTTCCACAATGACCCATTGTAACTGGATAAGCAAAGTACGATACAAATATGATTAGCTGATTTAAAACAATGGGTGAACAAGTTCATAAACAACAGCATCTATAAATTTACATTTACCTAGGAAGGGTATCAAGAAAACATGGAAAAATTTCTAGAGGTTATTCATGACCAGGGAAATGTCTTCTTACATAACCATATCACCAGAAAAATCCTTCCAGATTCTGCTTTTGCAAACAGATTTACAGCGATGATGTTTCACATCATTTATTCTGTTGTTGAATACCCCAAAACTAGTGTTTCTCACTTGCACTAGAGTCAGTGAGAGGCTCTGATTTTTGCACTTCTTATTAAAGAATTAAGGTTAGAATGCAATCTTCCAGTTGAAAGTCACAGTCAAAGTTGAGAAAGAAATGGGGGAGAGGAAAGAAAAATTAAGTCTGTGAAATCATTTCCATCAAAGGGAAGAAGGTCCCTTTTTTGTTGCCTGAAATAACATGTCCATTTATGGGACCATATACCTCTACATGGAACTTTAAAGCATGCTTTAAAAGAAACATTGTCTTCGCAACTTCAGCACAGTATACAGGAAATTAACACTGAGCATTAACAAGAGCCAGCAGCAAGCTTTGCAACTTTATTCAGAAGCTAGACAAATACCGACAAATAAACTATTCCCTGACTATCCAGATAATTTTAATACCAACCATTTAGAGTTTCTACACCCTAGGAGAAGCAGGGGAACAATTTCAGAAAGACCCACAATAACAAACTGCTCCATCTCGCTACTGAGATCAAAATGATGATTTTCATGTGAGAATAACAGAGTTGGACCTTCTGTCAGATACGTAACTGCAGTGATCATCAAATGCTCATAAAATTCTTTCTCTGTAATGAAATGACATACTGTTTTTCTTAAAAAACTAAGCAGACCATGCACAACTAACTTTAACTATCATGATATTGTGTTAAAGGAATGTGTGGTGTTTATTAGAAATGCATTTTATTTGAACTTTATAGTACTCTGTATTCACAAAAACGAAAATTGCACTCTGGCAAAGGAGTCTTGGAGTCTCATATAAACACTTCCTTTTGCAATATAAAAAATTATAGATTCACTATAACTGGAAAATTGAAGAACACATTCATTGCTAATCTTAAGTGAAAAATATTATTCATTATTAAGTTAGAGCATAACATAAAAGCATGACAGAAAAACTTCAAGACTATAAACATGGCAACAGCAGTTCTTAAGAGCAGGTAAGTGATGCCTGTAATAAATGTTGAAAAAATACAATGCTACAAACTGACTCGATTTTCTCCATCTTGCTTCCCTTCAAGGGGTTAAATATGTATGTATATCATATATATAATATATATAATAAGTTTAACTTAAAAAGTAGGAGAGGTAATGCTCTAGAGAAATTGTTTTTTCACTCGGCCATTCAGTGAGCCTGGAATTAAATCGTTTAGGGTCCTTTAGGCTTTCAAACAGTAGTTAGCCTATGAGTAGCAGTGTTCCTGATTTTGAAGTACAACTGGTTCTGCCTGTAGCAGAGACCTGCATAGCCTGCCTACAGGTTCTTGTGCAGTGTGATTTACATGAGAGAACCGAAATGGTGAAACCATTTGTAAGTTACTCCAGTAGTGGAATAAAAGACAAATGAGCCTATGAGTTAGGAGTACTCACACAGATCAGGATCAGTACCTTCAAGTCACTGTTTTATAAACTAGAAAGACATTTAAATTAAACTTGAAATCTCTGCCTCCCAAAATTATTTCTATTATGGCAGAAAACCCCTGCCGTGCAGTCAGAATGGCATTTTGCCAATATCATACAAACACTGCATAAAATGACCTCGGTGAAACAGGGCCAAGAAATGAATGCAGGCTTCTGGAACAGTACAAGAAAATGATGCACACATCTGTACCTTACGGTGGAAAATCATGGGGAGGTCAGAAAGCAGATAGTAAGATGATAAAATAATAGTACAGCAGCCACGGGGATTCACCAGTGGGGCATATATGACTGACTGCAACACATCCAGAGGGGCTGGTGGGCACAGCAAGTGCTGTTACAGCTCCTGTATCAGGAACATGATGGAGAGTACCCACAGACAGGAACACACCCTGCAGTGTCAGCCAGCCCAAGTGGAGGTAGGCAATGCTGCTATAGCGCCACAGATACCAGAGAAACCTTTCCCACAATAAAAAGAGGAAAATGAAATAAAACAGGTCTCCACTTCAGGATATCAGATTCCAGTACCCTCTGTGTGAATATAAATCTTCAGGAAAACCTGAGTATTTTTCTTCCATGACAAAAGGAGACTAAAAAATCTTTGTAATTTGTCTGAAAAAATATGCTTCTGATAGGCATATCAGCCAGCTGTTTTTCACAATTTCACAGTCAGCATAATTTTCCTCCCTTGTAGTCTTGGCTGCTCAATCCTTGTGTGAAGAAAGTCTGGTACATTTTAAATGCTCTGCCGTGAATGAGCAAGTGGATCTCTTCTATCAGTCTTTTGCAACAGAGTTACAGGAGATAAAATGGAAAGTAGGTAGCAAATATTTCTGAAATATTACATATACAGCTTGGGCACCCAACAGTGCCCAAGTGACTGTAATCCATAAAAGTTTCTCAATCAGAGGAAAATGAAGATTCATCTCAACCCAGGAAGAGGAAGTAAACTGAAGATTTTTATTGTGGGTTTTGCTTCCTTGTTAGCTATTTTAAGCAATTTATCCTTGGCTGCATGACCTCAGAAGGTGCTCGTGTTTCACAGTTCCCAATTGCAGGAACAGATTTTTCTTTCAGTCCACGAGATTTCTTTATGTAGGTTTTTTTTTTTTTTGATCTCACAATGTGTTCCAGCCATAGAAACATGTGTCTCTTTAGGGAAAAGAACTACACATTTGTTCTAGGCTAGAGATTAACTCCTGTTGCTATGGGATACTGCTGTTTTCAGTGTGGGTCTGCTCCCACCCTATATCACAATGAAAATAGCAGTCGGTCAGCGCAGGAGGAGATATCATCCCATTGCTTCATATCAAAGTGAAGAAAAAATTATATAGCATTCAGATCAAAATGGAGGAGAAATACCTTTTTTAATGCCTTCTCTCTGAAGACTTACAGCCTACAATGAAAACAGCAGAACTTTATCAGGGATCTATCTATGAAAAAAATCCATACCACTATTCTGTAGAAATATTCACATACTCAATACGTCTTGACATTGAAGTTATCTGAGAATCCTTCTGTTGCCAGATATGAAGATAGTTAAGAAACTCAAGAGTCCTTCAGCACAAAGTACCCTCACATGCTTTCTTCAGCACACAAAAAAGACGCAATGCACAGTAGAGACACACCCTCACTAGCACTTCTCCGCATGACATCCCAACAAGATGCGGGACCTGCAGTAGCCGTTCTGTGCAGCAGCTGAAGGTCTTTTGGTGTAAGGCAAGCCTTTAGCCCGCTAGCATTGCTTGTGCAAAACATGCAGGAAAGGCTTTTATATGGACACCTAATATTTACTCAGTAGACTTGGAAAATACCTCTAAGGAAAGAGTAAGGCGTGTAAACAAGCACATAGTAAGTTAGATTCATGTGGTATTACTTTCAGCAGTCACTTAACGTGTTAGAAAAAGTTTGCCCAAGTGACCCAATAAGCCAGTGGCAAAAAGGGAAGCGGAAATCTAATTATCTATTTTAACTTTCACAATGTGTCATCTCCTGAAGATTAGATTCCCCATCATTTACTTCAATATAAAAGACAAGATAGAAGGTGTATTCCCTTCTGTTCCATAAACAGGTCTCTAAGTTTGAATATCATGTAATTTCACTAATGAGGCGAAGAGCATAGTATCTACTAGGAGCTTACCAGTCACAGGTTTTCAAATTAGAAAGGCTTATAGGGAACCTTGCCTCTGACAAAGTACTTGTTTATTGATAAGTCACCTCTGCATACAAAAGAAAGACTCGTTTAAGGTTGAAAAACAAGCATGCCTCAGGCTAGTGAGGCATTTTGTAACTATATAGTAAAACCAGATAAGCACATAACGGATATCTTGCTAGAAATATTTTAACTTAGAAAAGTTAGAAGAGTATTGGTAAATAATTGTTAAATAATCTCAACTCTAATGCAACTTAGATACACCAATTATTTCTACAGCTGAAGTAGGTAGTTTAGCTCAAATTTGAAGAGTTAACATATGGCTAAAAAGTTCTGTAATCGTCAGTGTAAAAGCAGTTAAAACCTAGACTTGTTCTTATAGAAATTAAATAAAATTTTATAGTCTTCGATGAAAACATAATAGAGTCTTTAACATTTTCTAAACATTTTCTCTGAATATACTGTTGTAAAATTACAAGACTCTCCTCAAGTATTTAAAAGGCTTACTCCTTAAAGCTGAAATGGCATTTTTGTTGATAGAAAATACTTCTTAAGCCCTTCTTGTAGAATAGGTCACCTAAGACTTCCTAACACACTTTTTTCCCCTGGAGTGACTTATGTCAGGTGCTTCAGTAGAAGGCAGGACACTTCTACATCCCTCGCCAGAGGAGGACGCTTGTACCATAAAAGAAAACACTATCTTCCTGACCCTATCTGATTATTAGTTTAGGTCATGAAGATTTTGGCTTCTATAGTGCCAAAAAGATAGTTTCATGTAATAAATTAGTAGTAGTAGTTTAATTTACTCATCAAATTAGTAGTAGTAGTTTACTCATTAAATTGTATTGCATGTTATATTCTTATATACATATATATTTTTATAAGCAATGTTCTATTAAGGTTGGGAGACTGTAAGTTGCAGAATGGTTCATTAATCTGTCAGCATTGTAGGCTGATAGTCATGCAGCTTGCAGTTCTTAAGCTGAAAAGACAAATTATTATGCCTTGCTGAATAAGTATTTCGTATCTTATTTTTCTAAAAGCATATTGTCTCATAGCACACGCATAAAGTAATGAAGGGAAGGACAAGGATCGAAAGGTCCAGTACGAGAACGATACAGAGAATCCAAGATGGACATTCGGAGATATCTACACACTAAGCTACACACTAGGCCTCAAGGAAGAAGGACCGATTAAAACTATGGAAAGGAAAGCACTTGGCAACTGAAACGGGCCTGCAGGGAAGCCAACCAGAACCAGGCCTGCAAACTCGGATCCAGTAGACGGATACCAAGTGACTAGGGGAGGGGAACTGATAAGGGAATAAAAGTTACTGTTTTTGCTTACTGCGTTTGCGTGCCGTGAGTGGAGCAGGAGTCTCCCTGGCCGCCCAGTGCGCTGTTTGCTTATTTGCCTTTTATATAAATCTTCAATAAACTTTTTTTTATTGCTATATTTCAGCCAAATTTCATTTACTTATAACGTTTCATCTTTAGAAATAAAACCACCTTGTTCCCAGATTCTGTGTCTTTAATTTCCTTATGCAAATATTGAAGACTTCTATTTCTATTACATCAGGGTACCAAGACAGAGAACTTCACAGCAGCAGTAAAATCAAAAACGTCTTTTTTATTACACCATTTCAACCCATAAAAACACACCATCCCAATACATGCACAGGTGCAGCTTAGAGCACAGACCAGCATTCATTTTAGTTAGTTTTCTCCCCAAGCACTGCTTTTGCAGAAACACAACAGTAATGCAATGTGGTTTTCAAGTAATATCTTACATATACGGTATGCTATTTATCTGTAGCACTACTCAGCAGATAACTTCATAGTTTTTACTCTTGTCACACACAAATTCTAAGAAACAAAAATAAAAAGGATTAAGCCATATGTAAAAGTTTCTGCAATGATTAAAAGCACTCTCTACTTAAAGTTGAATTTGCATGTTGCTGTGCATCTCTGTTCTCTACAAAAACACCCTCTTTATTCAAAACCAGAAAAATAAACTTGCTTTCTGGAACTCGTAACAGTCAGTTACACCTCAGCTCCTTGAGAACAACCATCCCTTTACTGTGTGACTTCACCTGAAGAGGACTCTTTATAACTGCTACTGTACCCTGTAGTAATAAACAGCTCACAGCGGTAAGTAACACTGCCAGGAGCAGCCTCAAGGCCAATGCCATTGCGAGAGACCAAAGAGGTTTGTATGCTGTAATTATTAATACAACCAGAAATTCCCAGCTTTTCAGTCTCCTATTTTGAAAATCCTTGAGAAGTCAGAAAAATTAAAGTTTCTAGAAAGGCTGATCTTCTTTCCTGTTCCCCATCAATGTATGCAATCTGGAAAATATTATCCACCCACAATCCCTGCTGCATGCAGAGATCCATGGGATCAAGCAAATTAGTTGGCATGTGAAAAAGAGCGCTTTGTTTCTTCAGAGCTGCATGTGGCAAGTGACAGGATGCAAAGGTGGATCATGAAGTGAAAGGATTGTAAAATATGACAAAAAATTCCTCTCCTGACCTCATCACTCACAACACTCAGAGCTTCAGTACAAAGCGTGTGTTAATTGTGAGGCAGGTGTCCTGTGCATTGTACAGAGAAAGGAGCCAGCAGGTACCAGTACTGGAGACCATCAGGAACTGTGGTAGAAGGGAGCTGGTGCTAAAGGCTACCTCTGAGCCACCATGGACATCGTATCTGCTCACCAGGGCATCAAAAGAGGATTTTCATCCTGTTGTTGTTTGAATACATGGCAGTGAGCTGTATCCTTCCCTGCTTCACTTCCTGTCCATAATATAAGTCCATAGTTAAGAAGATTTTTGGGGGAGCAATGCCAGCAGTACTGCTGTACTCAATTGAGATTGTGTTAAAACATCACCATCACAACTCCCCTTTTCTAGGCTGCCATAAAATAGCATTAAAGATCCCCCTATAAAGTGCAGAATCGGTGTGATGCTTTTACTGTTCCCCTTGTGTTTGTGCTAGGATAATACCAGCGTGCATACAATGTTATGGGAAAAAAAGCTCTGCAGATACCGTGTATTTTCGCTTTTGCACTTCTAAATAACTCACTCTCATTGTATCTGAGCACTTCTGTAATGCAATAATTATTTTGAATATTGCACAGGGTTCTATACTGTTGCAAAATCATTTAAGTGTTTCATGCCTGATGAATTAGGAGTCCTATCCCAGAACTGGTGTAATGCATATACAGGAACCCTCTCACTAGTAATTACAAAGGATTTTATTCTTGTTTGGTTGATTTCTTTGTTGCTTACCTTGGTTGTTAAACATAGCCAAAGAGAATTAAAGGATTGTAGTATAATAAATTTCAACCATGAGTATTCAACAGAGAAATAGGTAATTTAAAACATTTATATCCTGGATTAACCAGGGGGGAATCTTACTTCTTTCAAGAATCAGATGAATTCTAAAATATTTATCCACTACCACTGCATAGCTGCTTAACAGCAACTATTGCAGAGCTTAATTCCTAATTTAGAAAGATAATGCCACACTTTCTAGGCTTAAAAGTGAAATGTTAATTTACACTGTTTTAATTACACTCCCTTTAAAAGGTTGTAAGAGATTGTTCCCTCTCTAACTCGCTACTTTGTTTTTACTTTGACCGGTGCAATAAACATTTGGTAATTAGCCTCTCCGCAGAGGCGCCAGAGGTGTTAATGCGGCAATTAAGTGCCTTGGGCAAGGCTTCTTCAAAGCCGTTTAAAGTTGCATAAGCGGCGATTAACCACTTTACTCTAACAGAGCTCCTTCCATCGGCTAAGGTACACGAAGTTTTGCAGGCTTGCAGGACCCCCCCCCCCTCCAGAGTCCAGCGACTAAACAAAATGGCGGACACCGACTTTAGCTCTTTGCAGGGCTGTCTTCATCGACCTAGGGGGACATTTTGGACTGCCTGCTGGCAGTCCAGTGTTGCCCAGAGTCCCGTGCTGGCTGCTGGCCCCACTCCTTGCGCCGTTCTGCCTGTCTCCATTCTGCCTGTCTTCGTCCTGCCTGGCTCCATCCTGCTTGTCCCACTTGCCTACATCTCCTGTCTGTCTTGGTCTCAGTCTGCGTACCACCTGCTTTGCCCCAGCGGCCCGCCCCTGACTGCCTGAGGCTGACTACACCCGGTTCTCTCACTGGTGTTGCTAACCTTTTTGCACTTTCCTTCTGCAGTCTTTCCTTCTCTTTTTCTCTCCCTCTCCTTCTTCTCCTCCCAAAACCCCCCCCTTCTTTTCCCCTTTTACTTATTGTTACAAATAAAGCGAGTTGTGTGTTTGAGACTTAACATTTGGACTTGAGTGCCTTAATCTCTCCTTCGAAGTAAGCATCTAAAAGAACTATGTTCTCAGTCCCTGAGCAGACTGTAACCAAGGTTAACTTTGGATTCTTAATGGAAACAGTGCATTTTAGGAAAGAAAGCACCTATGGTACATGCAAGATGAGGAGGGGATCAGAGACAGCCAGCAAGCAATACCTACAAGGCACCTACAAGAATGCTGGAAAGCGACTTTTCACAAGAGCACAGGGGCAAGTGATAGGATGAGGAGCAATGGCCTGAAGGCCGTCCTTAAGATGAAAGAGGGTAGCTTTAGATTAGACATAAGGAAGAAACTCTTTACTGTGAGAGTGGTGAGGCACTGGAACAGGTCACCCAGAGAAGTTGTGGATGCCCCATCCCTGAAAGTGTTCAAAGCCAGGTGGGATGGAGCTTTGAGCAACCTTGTCTAGAGGAAGGTTCCTTGCTATGGCAGGGCAGTTGGAACTAGATAATCTTTAAAGTCCTTTTCAACCCAAACCATTGTATGATTCTGTGGATTTGACAACTTTCATGTGAAAACAAGCCTTTCAATGCTTCAGGAGTTTATAACTTTCTTTCCTACCTGATTTTTTTCGTATCATAAATGTAAGCTTTTGTATAAGCCGAACTAAAGATAATATTGAGCTCTTACTGGGCTTCTTAGATAACTAGTTTGTACGTCATCTGCCGTAACATTACTATAGAAGGTTATTCTATAAACTTAGCAAACTAATTTACATTTTTTACCCTCATGTACCTCTTCCAGACTTTAAACCAAGTAATTCCCTGTTTTAGAAACCCCATCTGCCATCTTCTATCCTCTCTACTTTTAAAACCCTCTTCAAAATGTTCTTACTTAATCAGACCTGAAAATGCCAGTCTGCCCTTTTAAGATATAGTATGAGAATTCATATTTTTGTTAAAACCATAAATTATGTATCACTCATCTATGACACAATCTGAAGTTTCTCATGGCCATTTTCTCACATTCTACTAAATATTTATTTAATTAATTATTTAGTTATATCATTTTCCAGCTGACTTTTATCATGGGTTGCAGTCCTGTGAAGTTTAATTATCTGGAAAAGTTTTCATTGGAACCAAACACGGTTTTGCACAAGACCTGAATAAGATATTGCCTTTGTCTGAAAGAATGAATAGAATAAGTGGGACTTTCAAAGATAAATATTTACAATATTATGATGTTTATTCTATAAAAAACCCTCACATTTGTGTGCTCTTTCATCAGAGCCATTTGAAGTTTGCTCTTGTTTCAGATGTGAAGGGACCCTGCATGGAAAACAGGTAAGCCAATCTTTTCCAACGGTAACATCAATCTTCAAAGGATATTCCCTCTCCCAGCAACCCTGCTTTTCTCATACCCTTATCATGACTGCTGGAAGACTGATAGCTTGAATACAAAAATACAAATTTTTAAAAATAAATTAGAAAAGTATGAGATTAAAAGATTGGTGCCATAGAAAGCTTAACCATGCTGAATACACTTGTTCTGTTTCTTGGTCAAACTGGCTCCTGAACACACCTGCTGATCACTGCTTACTTTGACATGTGCCTTTGCAAACACTCCTGCAGCTATTGACCTTTTAAGGATTTTGTGGTATCTTAAAAGATTTCTCTGCATTTGATAACCAATACCCACGTATACTTTGCTCCTACACAGGCATGCTGCGTTTCTGCAGGAAGTGAAACCTCATAACAAGCCACTCCAAAGAACTGGGGAGAAGAAATATGGCTATGACCTACTCATCTCTGAGCACTACCTAGGCAGAACTACTACCTATGCTAGCTCAGAGGTAAGCAGGGGCTCAACAGCTTATGAATACAGCAGTAGATATGCTCATATTATACGTTCAAGGATCCACACATCCATGAGCCTTGTTTGGTTTTTACCTAACATGCTGGAAGATATGGTTTAGCTGGAGACCATTTTCTGGGAGGCTAAAGCAAGCAGGATCCAACATGAATAATACTGAGGTGACTCTCTTTGCCAGAAAATGACATCTTAACATATATACTTTTCATAATATTGCATGTGTAATGCAAAATGCAAGTGGACCCTAGACATGATTTTCTGCTTTCCTTGCTGTAAAGGACACATTTAGGGAGGACTTACACATACATACATTCATGAAATGTTAAATATTTTCATATGGTAGAGATGATTTCTGATAGAGCAATAACACAGAAGAGACAGTTGCAACAATTTTCCCCTCATCTCTATCTAAAATTCAAAAGCATTTTCTTATCTGTAAACTTTAACTGTTTTCCTTATAACTTAATGCAATTGTCAAGTTCAGTTCTACGAAGGATTCAGCTCTTGCTCAACTTTCCATCCAGTGCCTAGAACTCACAGCTGCGTGTTGAACTACTGTTACCTTTGTTTTCCCAAGGAAAATCCCAGGTTTCACATTTCTTTTTTTTTTAACTGAAGATCAGGCAAAGACAGAAAAACTGCACTGTTCTAGATGTAAAAACTGAAGTGCACATGGAGACTGACTTATTGTGCTTCATAGTATAGAAATGATCATTATTCCTTATTTTACTGAGTCAGAATCCTGTATATGCAGTATAATAGAGACACAGTTACATCAAGCTACAGTACAATATAAGGGAAGATACATGGTTCAGTAGTACTTTTCCATTGGCTATTTTTATATTGAGAATCACATGTTTGCTGCAATGTTGTAAGCTAAAATATATTAATATATTGCAAAATTGGGTTATCATGTTCTAGATATGATTCAAAGGTAACACCATTCATCTATCTCCCTGCTTCACACAACTGTTATTTCAAGGCAGATACACACCACACAGGAAATGCACGTCTGCACCATCCAGTCCATCACATAAGGCAGGACTACTCTGTAGACTTTCGCAGCATTAAGTATAGATAAACAGTTCAACTTTTACCAAGAAACAGGACAAATCTCTAAGTCTGTTACCCAAATATCTCCATCTGTTAGCTCCACGGACTTTCTGACTGGGTTAATACAAAACAAACTTCTCCTGTCCTGAGAGATCATTAATGATAAATGGATGTACCAATCACCAGACATGCTGCAAAGTTTATAAGGTGAGCGACTTTGTGGTTTCCCTAGCTTTTCTCACAAGATTTGTACAGTAGTATAAAGAAAATTCATGATGAGCTGCCATCAATTATAAGAGATCTTATGTGCCTCTCTCTGTTAAAAAATCTTGAAAGAGGAAGATGAAGAAAAAGTACCCATAAAACAAAGAAAGAACTACAAGAAGAAAAACGTAAGTGGAAAACAGATTAAAAATTTATAGAATTAGCAAAATCATAACAAATCAAAAATCTGCAAGCCACAAGGAAAAAAGGATTTAATAGTCTCTCTAAGGAACAGCTAAAAAGTGCAAGCTATCCCAAAATGAGGAGAAAACCTCTGCAGCAAAGTAGTTGCAGAAAGAAAGAAGGGGGGAAGTTTATGGGAAGATTTACGTAACATTGACTAAAAGACCTTGTAAGACCTATAGAAGATGAAAAGAAAATCTTCCCATCCTAAGGCAGTACAGATGGGGAGAAAAAGAAGCAGACATGCCTCTTCTGTCATTAGCAAAAAGTTAAATTGTGTAAGATACAGATAAGCATTTTACATTGCTA
Organism: Neopelma chrysocephalum; assembly: GCF_003984885.1. Lineage (NCBI taxonomy): Eukaryota > Metazoa > Chordata > Aves > Passeriformes > Pipridae > Neopelma > Neopelma chrysocephalum. The sequence goes on from NW_020925744.1 coordinate 5,949,544, forward strand.
TTTCTCCTTCTGTAGTTTTACATGTTGAGTTTTTGAAACTGGACAGCAATTATTTTGTTTTCCCATTTTATAATGGAAAATGTGTTAACTGCAAAAATGATTAAAACATTCCTAGAACTCCAGTCTCACCAACTTCAATGCAGACTAGGAAAAAACACCCTATTCTTTATGTAGCATCAATGCTGCAGACAGAAGAGCCTGTTTTTACCAAAATTCGGTATTCTACCTGCAGCTATACAGTAGAATCAGGAGCATGTATACATGAATGGCTAGTAATAAGGTTTTCTGCCTACAGAACACTAGGCAAAGCAGAAAAGGGATGAAATTCAGTGCAGAAAAATACAAGTTTGCATACAGGGAAAGGATTGGCCACAAGCTGGTCATTAATGATCAGTATTGAGACATTGCAGTTGGGACAGGCTCTTGTACAAAATCAGCAGCTCCAAGTTCAGTAGCGTTCAGAAAACTGAGACAAAACTGGGAGGTTTTAACATATGAATAGAGAACAGAACAGAAAATGAAATTGTGTCACTGCACATGAATGCAATACCTAGAATACTTTGAGCAGTCCTGATACCCCAACTTCAAAGGAAACCCATTCAAACTGGAAAATATTTGAACACACGTAAAAAAGATACTCAAACTATGGAGCAGCTTTCATGAAAGCAATGGTTGAGCGGACTAGATTTAGGCAGTGTGTAAAAGAGGAGTACACTTGAGTGAAATGCTAGAGGCTTACGGGCTCATAATTATCATAGAAGGAATGGATAGGGACTGGCTATTTGTTCTGCTAATGCAAATAAACAGAGACCATCAAACAAAGGTGGCTGGAGTAAGGTTCAAAGGAGGCTGCTTACAAAGTTGGTCATACACAGACATGTGGAGCCCCTTGCCAGAGAATGCTGTGGATGCAGGAACTTTAGGTAGCTTCAGAGAGTGACTGAAAAATATTGACATTTTTTCAAAGCACCTGTGTAGCAACAATTGAAACAGGACTCTGTTGCAACCACACATACCAGCAGCATCTGATTCATATTCAGTAACAAGAATAACGTGAAAAAAAAATTCATACTCTACCTCACTTTCATCCAATCCACAGATCCAACGCACTTCGGTCTCTGAGCTGTAAGGCGGCCAAGGATTTAAATCCTTTTTAAACATGTGAAGGATTTTAACAGTGTTGTGTAGCAGATGCATGGTAGTCTGAACAAGTCATGGTCCTCTTCAGGTCTGATTATACTGCTCTGGCCCCTCGTACTACTCCGTGTTCTCTCAGGACTGCAGATATCCAGGATTGCTCGGAAAAATCAGATTCTCTGCAGAACAGAAATCCATGGCTATGTTGCATTTCACAATAACATGGGAAAGTCAGATTTTTAGCCCTTCAAGTACAGGTCAACAACAATTCTGGTTACACCTAGAAGATACTAGTGAGGAGTGAAGCACAGTAAGAGACTGAGGAATCGGATCATGAGGAATACATTTCAGAGACTGCATGCATTTCCACAGTGCATGCTTACGTCAACATCACTGTTATGTATGAGAGCAAAATACTTACGATTTATGCAGCAGATTTACTACTGAAGGCTTTTTAAACTGTATCCATCCTTCATTAAGTGGATTTAAACTATAAAATTTAAAAGTTAAATATAAAAAAGATTTTGAAAGTTTTCATGCATCATTAGCTAAACAATGTTGTATTCCCTCATGTCAGAAGAAGCCTAAAGGAGCCCATGGCAACCAATCCCTCAGTTACAAAGAGCTTTGTCAAAGTTATACATGTCACAATGTACCCGAGTACTCAGAGATTACAGGGTAACAGTATCTCAGCCCTCAGGGTAATGAAAAATTGCCTGTTTGAAGGAAACTCAGGCATTGTGCCCTCCCACAGAAGCAGCTGAACTGGCCAATTCAAGACAAAAAAAAAAGAGAGCGAGTGGGCCTGATCTTCCTTATCTCGTTCCTGTACATTCAGTTCACAGTGTCCAGCAACAAGCCCTGCTCCCGGCATACACCTGCTTTGGCAGCTCCTCAGTGAGCCCATTATAAACATCTACCCACCTCCCATCCCTGCTCAGTGTGGTGCTTCTCCCAGAAGTCCAATGTGCTAAAAATAGTCATCAGAGACTAAAAACCTGTCAAAAATCTTAGGTTTACAATTTTGAAAGCTCTCCTGGAAATGAACAGCAAGCTCATTTTGAGGTTAAGAGGAATGTGCAAAACTAGGGGAGACATTGGGCAGTGAAAATGAAAGAGCCTAGAAATACCCTGGATATTCACAAAGGCACCAAGAGGTGCCAGAGGGACATAAACCATTAACCCATGAATTAAAAGTAAGTCTGAGCTAGCAAATGCCATGTGGGAGCAATAAGGAATGGACAGAAGAGTTGATTCAACTCTTAGCAGAGCTCTGGCATGATGTGTGCTGGATATTTGTCAGGTACCTTTCCAGCAAGAGCTGCTATGACAAAGCATCATCTACAGTGTTATCTACAGCAGCTTCCTTCTCATGTCTGCTGAACCCTCACTCTGTAAAATGTAAGGAAGGGAACAGCCCAAATTAAACAAACAGGCAGTTCTCCCTTACCAGTTTGAATAAATGACAGCTCTGCCTAGCAGTATCAGAACACAAATCTATATTAAATTTTTACCAATATCCTTTGGAGCATCAGTTTCATTTACTGAAAAAGAAGGAGGAAATCAAAGGAGAAAATTAATTATACAGGGTGTAAGGTTTGCATTCTCACTGCAAGAAGCAAAGTACCACAGCCAGACAGTTATCAAGCAGTGCAGAAGAAACATGGGACATAGCAAGCTAGTTTGCAGATGAAAATACAGCAGAACAGCTAGGGAAGAACCCAACTCCCACAAATGAAGACAACAGTGTAAGCAATCTGAGGCCGAAAAAATGAAAAAGCTTCATCCCTTTGTTTTCAATGTTTTCTACCCATGACCAGTATTCCACTAGCAAGCAGGATTTTTTAGCAGAATATGGAGACCTGAAAAATGAAAATTTCATCTAAGATGAAAAATGTGTTCTTATTTCGTTCCTAATGATGAATGACAAGTCTCACAGCTTGAAAAATTGTCATACCAGATGAAAATTACCATCCCTGATATTCTACCTTCTACTTTTGGGCAGATTTACTACTGCAGAAAAGTCAGACAGCTCAGGGCAGGTTTTTTCCCAAACATTAGGAAAATCTGTCTCTTTAAACTGCTCCTATTTCAGTTTAATTTTACTGAAAATGCAAGCAAATTAATTTTTTAAAAAAATCTTTGAATGAAATGCAAAACAAATGGTCAACATCTGTGATGAAATAGAATTATTTGTACGGATTTGAAAAGGATTTCTTTGTAAGTTTAAAAATGTTTTGTCCAAATTATGAATTTATATTGCTGTCTCAGTTTAATGAGATTGTTTTGCTAAGGAGGATGAGTTATGAGGAAGACCAAACTCCTCCCTCTAAGCAATTGTAAATCCAAAATTAAGAGACTCCAATTGAGGAAGTATGGAGAAAGGAAAAATTAAAGGATATATGTGTATTGGCAGAACAACGAAAGAACACAAAAACAACCAAACAATAATCCTGTACCCAAAAATCCCCTTCAAAAAGGGAAACAGTTCAGTATTTCTGCTTTTTGGTAAAATTCTAACCACAGTCAGCAGGGGGTGCTGTTGGATCACTGGAGGAGCAGAGTCTGCAGTTGCTCTGTCTTGGTTGGCAGGGGGCGCTTTGGATCACTGGAGATGCAGAGTCTGCAGTTGCTTGGTGGTAGTCAGCAGGGGAAGCTGTTGGGCTCTGACGGTCGCTGAGTGGGGCCCCAGTGTTCCGGAGAAACTGACAATGGAGATTTCCTCCCACACACAAGGAAGGGGAAGGGGAAAAGGGAAAAGAAGGCAGGTTCTTCCCACGAAACTCAACGCTGTCTGCGGCTGGCTGTGGCCGGGATTTCCCCCTCTTCATTGATGGGCACAAACCGCTGCCAAACACAGGAGCAGAGGAGGAAAAGGGCGACCTCCTCCCCCAAAGGTTCCTCTGCAGGTAGGTCAAACCTCTCCGATGAAGTCCAAGCAGGTCCAGGCTGGGGGTAGAACAGGGCACAGAAAATGAAGGCAAACCGGAGTCAGATGACCGAGAACAAAACAACCTCAGAGCCTTTCCAACACACACCTTACCTGAGTTAAGGCAAAAGTGAAGTGACTCCATTTCCGAGGAGCAAAGGAAAAAAAAACCAACTTCATCACCCCTCCCCACAGGTGCCCTGTGTGGCCGATCTTGCCTGTCACTTGAGAAGTCAGACCACAAGACTGAGGGAAGGTCTCCTCCTTCTCCCTGCAAGTTGCAGCTCTTTCCCAGCAACAACTTGATGCACCATGAATTCTCTGCCAAGTTCATTTGGAGAAGCAGCTATCCAAGGGGTTTGCACAGCAAGCCTCTCATCTACCAAGCTCATCCCTCATAAGTAGCCTTGCTGCAATGCATACAGTGGGCAGGTAACTGAAAGGAGAAACGGATTGGTCTCAGAAGCTATGTACCCTAAACTTCAGATATGTTTGCTTGGTTATAACAGAAGAGGTTTTTTTGTATTTCCTTGAAACATCACTAAATGGCCTAAGAGTCATCAACATAGACATTTGGAATGCATATTAATAACATCGAGAAAATATGTTTGCCATTATCAATATTCTCTGCCAGTTGCTTGCCTGTTTCAATATTCTCTGCCAGTGGCTCACCTGTTTTTCCCTATTGCAGAAGCACATCCTATGGTTCCCTCCAGGGTGCGAGTTATCAGCAAGACTCATCAACCACCTCCAAAGTCTTGCCATTTCAATTTCCTCTGCAGTTTCATGATGTTCCCTTGCACAGTGATTCAGAGCAGCTCTATGCCTGCAGCCCATGTCAGCAGCTGCTGTGTGCTGTGAAGCTTATAAAACTCAGAGCCAGCATTCAGATTAAAAAGGAACACCAGCATACAAGGGAAATTGTTAATTGTGAAGCACTTTCCCTATTCCTCTTAATAGTGGTGGGTTTTCCAATGTTTTTCAGCACCTGGCAGTCCACACTGTCAGTTGAAGACATTCCTGGACAGTCACCATAAATGTCCAAAGGCACCTGACCAGTCACACATTGCTGTGCAGCACCAGCAACCTCCACACAGTTGTAAAAATAGGAGTTACTCTACATGACGTCATACTAAGTGTAGCATAACTGCTTCTTTCCAAATCCTTCAGAAATATCAGCTGAAGAAGAACAGGGTCAAACTCAAGGGGAGAGAGGAATAGGAATAACCTTAATACCTTCTGTGCTAAACTTATTTTGAAGAAATAAAATTATGTGCTTCTCATGCACAGCACCTTTTTGTAGTGGCAATCAAGTAAAATGAAGTTTCAAAGATCCGCTTGTAGTCAATTTAGTTGGCTTGTAAGAACAAGTTCTTAATTTAACATTCCTTCATTAGTTCATTCTGTAAGTTTTCCCCTGTAAATTAGCACTGGACAAAGGATGTGCACAGCGTTGTTAATATGTACATGGATGCAGCTTACAGTTACCATTATTAAGTAGTCACGGAAAAAATAAGGACCACAACAAGTCTTCATTTTAATATAATTTTCTTTCCTTGTTTCTTATTCATTTTTTCAAATTTGTTTATTTTCCACGTGCCCCTTTTCTTTTCATTAGAAAATGAAATTATACAATTATTCTAATTAAGACATCTTGAATTTTTTTTACTTTCAGAACTAGAATAATTAACTCTTCTCTTCTGGGACAGTTGCACGGGATAGACGGCTGTTTTCAGAGGAGGAAAACACCTTTTGTGGAGAAGTAGTCTTTATTGTCAGTTTTCCCTCTGTGTATAGTGCTTATAGTTCTCTTTTTCTTCTCTGTGTAAATATAAAACCACCTTTCTCAGCAGTCTCGGTTTTGCAAGTTTTTTTTTCCTTTTCCCCCTTCCCTCCTCCTTTTCCTTTTGGGGGGTTGAGTGGAGTGTCAGTGGACACTGGGTGTTCAGTCAAAATACTGATAACAAAATTGGTGCTGAAACCCGGCAAGACATTGAGAAGCTGACTGTGAGAGTTCGCCACGTAGATGCCCATGTACCCAAAAATGGAGCTAATGAGGAACATCACAACAACAAACAAGCAGACCGAGCTGCACAAGTCAAGGTGTCACAGGTAGATCTGGACTGGCAGCACAAGGGAGAGTTGTTCCTAGCTCGATGGTCCCATAATGCTTCAGGCCATCAAGATAAAGATGCCACCTATAGATGGGCGCGAGACTGAGGGGTGGATCTAACTGTGGACACTATCTCCCAGATTATCCATGATTGTGAGACATGCGCTGCCATTAAACAAGCAAAAAGAGTGAAGCCCCTACTGTATGGTGGACATTGGGATAAGTATACACATGGGGGTGCTTGGCAGGTTGACTATATCACACTGCCACAGACCTACCAAGGTAAGCGCTATGTGCTCACCATGGTGGAAGCAAGCACTGGATGGTTAGAAACTTATCCAGTACCTCATGCAACTGCCTGAAATACCATTTTGGGTCTTGAAAAGCAAGTGCTGTGGCAGCACAGCACCCCAGAGTGAATTGAGACAGACAATAGGACTCATTTCAAAAACAGTTTAGTTACTACTTGGGCAAGGGAACATGGCATTGAATGGGTATATCACATCTCATATCATGCACCAACCACTGGAAAAGTTGAGCAGTGTAATGGACTGTTGAAAACTACTCTGAAGGTATTGGGTAGGGGGATTTTCAAGAATTGGGATCAGCATCTAGCAAAGGCTACATAGATAGTCAACGCTGGAGGCTCTGTCAATCGAGCCGGTCCTGCCCAATCAGAGTCTTTTCACGCTGTGGATGGAGACAAAGTTTCAGTAATTCACTTGAGAGGTATGTTATAGGTAAAGCAGTTTGGGTTAATCCTCCCTCGAGCAAAGACAAACCCATTTTTGGGATTGTCTTTACTCAAGGACCTGGTGGATTATGAGAGAAGACGGAGAAACCCAATGTGTACCTCAAGGACATTTAACCTTGGGAAAAAACTAATTCATGTTCTGAGTTGTATGTTGCAGGAAATAAGTCACCAGATGAGAAAGACCTGAACTAAGCTGATGCTGGTGCTCAACCATAGAAGACAAGACCCGTATAAGCATGAGATATAGATGAATATTGGATATGAGTGTGACGTAAAAAGGTATGGAATAAGGAGTGGAGATTGTAGTGGGTTTGTAACCCTCTCTGGGAGGAAACGGAACTACAATAGGTCACCTGATGTATATTTTACCAATAAGCTATTCCATACCCTGTTATGTCAGCTTAGATATAAAGAGACAAGAAGGAAACAAATCCCTCTGTTGTCTTCCAGGACAGTTGCGTGGGATAGACGGCTGTTTTCAGAGGAGGAAAACACCTTTTGTGGAGAAGTAGTCTTTATTGTCAGTTTTCCCTCTGTGTATAGTGCTTATAGTTCTCTTTTCCTTCTCTGTGTATATATAAAACTGCCTTTCTCAGCAGTCTCAGTTTTGCAAGTTTTTTTTCCTTTCTCCCCTTCCCTCCTCCTTTTCCCTCTGGGGGGGTTGGGTGGAGTGTCAGTGGACACCAAGCGTTCAGCCAAAGTAAACGATAACAACATCCTATGACCATAAAAGATGTTTGCCACGTTCTGATTCATTTACATTCTCAGTCATATCCTCGAGTGCTATCCCACAGCCACAGAAATCAAGCTGACTCTGAGCACAAAGAGAAATACACTGTTGATGAAACCTTTATTATTTTAGCTCTGTGTAATTGGACATCCTGCATACACTGATTCAGTTTAAGGGCTACCATTTTAAAATTCTATTGGAAACCTCCTCATTATATTCCTCATTTGCAAGCTAACCTTACATTTACCCTGCTTTTCAATTTTTAAAATAATTAAATGCCTTTTTTAGATTCTTTGCTTAACCCTTATGGAAAGTAACCACCTCTCATTTATTTAACAGTCACCACTGTTAAAAAGATAATAAGGGTTCACTAATCTCATAGTAGTGCACTTATAATTAGAAATGTATAATCTACAAGAAATTACATTTTGTTGCTTACCTGGAGTATTAAGACTGTCTGCTTCAGAAATTTTATTAAATTTTGTGTCTCTGCACCAGCAGCACTCCTCAGAGAATGATGACTGAAATGTTTTTCATGCATAATAAGTTATTGACATTGTATTGGCCATAGATTTTTCAGTGTTTGTAAAAATGAAATTTAGCTGAAAATGTTAACGAAATGATGTTGCTTCATAGGTAGCTAACTGCTTTTATTTTAGTCTGACACGTGCTTTCTTTCAGCATTATACTGTATGTTAATTCTAACAAGCATACAATATTCATAGTTAAAGCAGTTAAATATCTTGAACTTAAGTATAGTACAAAATTCTAGGAGGCAGAAACACTTATTTTCCTAATTCTGGAAAGCATAGCTCTGATGGCTAGCAGGCCATGTTCTAAGCAAACTCTGTATAACGCTAAGTCACCACACACCTCTGCAGCAGTGTGGCTCAGTAAGGAGAGTGCTACACTTGCATATGTGCAGGGAGCAACAAGTCTCTGTGAAACTACACAAATAAATCTGCACATTTTCCTTGATTTTATTATCCCTTATTAATGAATTTATTTTTGTTAGGGTTTTTTTATTGTTTTTGTTCATCTTATTTGAGCTTAAATAACATCAGCAACAGGAAGTGTGTTAAAATATCAGAGCATACTTATTGACGAAGCCTGCTTTTGTTATGAAAATTTGGGGCTGTAATACCTGCAAAACAAAGCAACTAAAATCCTGCCTAGCTCTCACAGGATTTTTTGTTACTGCTTTTTATCCTTTTTACTCAGCTGTCTGCTGTAGCCATACTCTGTATCCCACATAAATCTACGACAGATTTAAACGAGAACTTTTGGTCTAAAGACAGAAACTCTGCCAGGAAATTTCATTCCAGCTCAAATCCAGCAAAGTTTGGTGTTGCAGAAAGCTATAGTTTGCACTCTATACCAAGAATCAACAGGGAATATACCACAGAAATCCAAAATACCACTAAAGAGGTTTTGAAACATAATAGTCTAATTATAAGTTTTCTGCAAAGCTCATTCCATTATTAAGAATAACAGATATTGTCTGGCCTTGGGTCTCTTTTCTTCATCAGTAAAAATGTATGAAGATATTGGCTGCACAGTTCTAAAAATTTGCCAGAGATTAGTCTGATGAAAACAATAGGGACCTGACTTTTTTCTTCAAAATCTCTCAAGTGATATGATAAAATATTGAAAACCTAACACTCAGTGAACAAAGTGAGGATCCCAGTAGGAATATCTCCTACCAAAACAAAATATAAGTAAACCCACATAAATGTAATAGAAGGATAAACACTTATTTTGAAAAGGAACTTGTTCAAATATATGAGACCTTGAAAATGATGCAAAGCTTAAATTTTTCTGAAACTCTGAGCATTAAAAACTTCCACACCCAGATTATAATAAAATAATTTAAATCCTCCTGGGAATTCAGGCAGATTTGGATAAAATTCAGGCAAGGTCTGTTCTTTACAGACCCAATTTTAAATCTTTATTTCTGATACTGTAAATATTAAACTCTGGAACTGATGAAGTCTTTTTTAAAGCTGAATCTATTCGAATGTCTTGCATTAATACCATGAGATGTAACAATTGACAAGCAGTCAACTTCAATGTAACAAGAGCAACCTTTCCTTTAATGGAATTTACTATAATTTGATCAAACTAATACCTGCCTTGTTTCAGAAATGTTTCCATGAAGTTAATAGTAAGACTTTCTACTTTCAATTATTATCAGCTTTCTACCATATCTGATAAATCCCAGCAGATTACATATTTTAGAATTATTTTATCATATTATGAAGAAACCACACAGTTTCAATTACCACTGAACTCCATCTCACTTTTCAGAATTGGACTCTCTCTTCTCCCTTGGGCTTCTACTAAAATCAGTGTTCTTCTTTTGAAGAACACCATTTCCCATCTTATATCTTGCTCATGTGTTATCAACAGTGCTAGTGGGCACTGGGTTTGTCAATATAATAACTTGCCTTGTGAACAAGATGCAGAGACGAGTCAAGGCAACACCCTAATCTGATTGCACATCCCGAGGTTTATCACACAGGGTGCCACTGGATTCAAGCACAATTTGCAGTGGCAAAATATCAAGATCTGTCTGAGCTAGGCTGAGAACAACATAGAAGTAGCTCTTTGCACTGATGACCACACCATCTTTATTAATTTATCTTGCTGGAAAAGCTATGCTAAAGTTAACCTTCGAATAAATTTCATATAATGTGCCACCTTACTTTACTTCCATCCTTTAGCCCTGGCAATGATTAGTGCACATCTGCTGTTGATCACACACTTCTACATAGGTGTGACAGATACCCTTCACTCCTGGCCATACTTTGATTCAGGCTGGCTAAGGAGCAACAGGACTCATGACCTTGGAGTGAACTGACAAGCTGGAAAGCCCCTGGATCACATAAAGGGAAATGAAAGTGTCTTGAAACATATTGTCATGGTTTTAGAGTCCAAAATCCAATTCCTGATTCTTAGCCCCCCTCCCACATCTCAACCCAGTGTGAGATGGGTTTTCCAGACACCACACAAGACTTAAAATGGGGGAAAGGGAATATATTACAGTGACTGTACACATAAATAAATAGTATAATACATTACATACAATCTTAACTCTATCTCTACCATGACAATAATATTTACAATGGGCCAAACCTCTTCTCCCTTCCAAATAAAAGTCCAGGAGGGAAGAAGAAGAAAAGACCCCTTCCAGTCTCTGAAGAGCAGTTCACTAGGGCAGTAGGCTCTCTGTGTCTTTCATGAAGCAGCAGTTGTTGGATCTTTGCCAACACACACGAGGGAGGCCTCCAAGCCTCTCTTGGCCCCCCGACGCAAACGAAGGGTCTTTCCGTGGGCTGCGTTACCCCAGACAAAGGTTGCTCCACCACGGTCATGTCGACAAAGTGCAGAAGCCTTTGTGACGGTCTGGTATCTTCAGGGGATTCAAGCCCCTTTGCAGAGCTCCCATGCTCTGACTCAAGATGGCTCCTAGCTTCTCTGAAGCTGCAGCAAGGAAGGACCCAAGGTCCTCTCTCACACTTTTCGTCCTGGCTGAGCTGTCAGGACCGCTACATTTAGGACTTCCAATTAATAGGAGTCCACCCCCTCCATTTTTTGGAGGGATCTCAAAGAAGTTTGGGGGAGTTTTGCAGTTCTTACCCCAATAAACTCTGTAGTACTTTAGTTCTCTCTGCTGTTTTTCTCTCTTTCTCGGCTCGCAGAAGTTTTTCTGTCTGCTTTGCTGCATGTTTGTTTTGGTGCTTCTCTTATCTCTTGGCTCTGTGCCGCCGCTTTTTCTCCGTCCACTGCTGCTCTGCCGCTTCTCCGTCTGCCCACTCACGGTGGAGAAAACTCGTTCAGCTTTCCAGCTACAGGTACTTAGCCCAGTTTAACATTGTTCCAAGTCCCTGCAGCCCCAGCCAAGGGGCTGGGGGGGGCAGAGCCCCCAGGGGCTTCTGCCCCAGCTCCTCATGGCTCAGAACATGGCCACCTCTTCTCCAACAACAAGTACAACTACCTTTTCTTTTCCGGTCTAGTGATATGTTTATATTTTGCAGGAGCACTGATTGGTTCAAATCTCGTGTCACCACCCCCTGGGGGTTACCACTTTCTTAGCTTCAGGGGGAAAACCTGGTTCAAACCACTACACATATTTTGAAAGGTGGTATCTAAACCCAAAATTGCAAGATAAATAAAGTACAGAACAAGATACAAAGAGCTAACATGAAGCCAACTATCTTGTCTATGCTACTTACAATCAGCCAGCTACTTAACTCTAAAAATATTATCATCAGGATGGGCCCAATTTGAGCTCTCCCTGACTTGCAACTGGACTGCACATCAGATGACTCTCCCTATGAGCAGGGACACCTCTCAAGGTTAAGATTCCTCACCTGACACTAAAAGATCCTTCTTTGCCCAAGGCATAGAGATCACTTACCCACAACGGATCCTTAGGAAGTGACTGATAGCATACTTAATTAATACTATGAACTATGACTAACTGAAGTATCTACTCAGTATTATTATAAACATCTGATGGATTACTCTGTCACATCTAACCGGTTTACCACATCTGAAACTTAAAATTGGATCCAGAAGCAGCTAAGCTTCAAAGGAAGTTTAGAAAGTGAGGGGCTCCACTCTGAACCTTGTGACTAAATGTGAGGATCCTTCTTACTCTTTGCATCTCTGCATGATTCATTCTAACTTGATTCTAATTCTATTTTCCTTTAATGCAGTAATTACTTAGATGAACTTTGCCATCAAGCTTAATAAATCTTGTAAAACCACCGTTAAAATTCCATAAATTCCATTGAGTTTATTGAACTCTGCCAAATTATTCTTTTACCTTAATAAAATATATTGCCACTTCTCTCTTTTAAGTGAAGTAAATTGAACTCATCTGAAAAAACAGGAAACACAATGTGCCTTCGTTTGAACAAATTAGTCAAGGCAAAAATATCAGTAAGAGGTGAGAGTTGGTCTAGTTGAGGTATTAAAAAACTTTAAAAGTCTTTAACACTCATTTTCACAGATATTAATTGATAAAAATCAAAGGAATCTCAGAGAGTCCATTTTTACTCTGTGAAACACTGCAGCATTTGCACACTGACAGGACAATAATGACAAAGCCATGGACAAATCACATTACAAAGTAGCTTACTTCATTTCAACTGATAGTGATTGAAAACCTAAAAAATGTTGCAGTGGAAGCTGTCAACAACAAAACCTTTCATCACCAGTTTTCTGAAGACAGTACTCCAGCTCAAATAGGAATTTAGGCAAGGTCTTTATGCTCTGTCAATATGGGAGATCAAACCACATGAGTAATATCTTTTCTAGATTTATATTTTATGAGAGATGAGCAAGAAAAATATTCTCAGTAAAGAGATTAAGCTATGGATTACCATTGAAGTTAATTTAAAACTCCAAGCATCTTCAGATAAGATTGCAATTAAGGTTTTCCAGCAGTTGTAATACTCAAACTCCTGTACTCACCCCTTCATTCAAATAGCTTGTGAAGTTCTTCAATGCAAAGGCAAATGCAATCCAAACCTATTTGAGATTTCTTCATCCTTGTTATTTTTTCACAGAGGACACTCTAAAGTTGCCTAATTTCTGTAAAATTAAGCCTACTTTAAAGCTTTTTAATGGAAGTATGTTATGTATAATTACAGTCTACCTGAACCGTTCCAATGTAAAGGTCAGAAGACTTGACTGCATATCCCATACATGTCTTGCACATCTGTTCATCACAGAATAGAGGATGGTTCCAAGACTCATGCAACACAGATAGTACATAATCCTGAAAACACCATTTTTCACCATTTCTTTCCTTGCTATGCAGTGCCAGACCACTGAGATGTGAGTCCTTGCAGAGGGACACATAGGCTCCTTTGTCCCCCTGTTCTACTGCTGCTGCTGGGTCTGATAGCAATGATTCTTTCCTGAAAGCCTCCTATATGGTATACATATAAAATATTGATATAATCATTAACAAGAGAAGTTCAGGGATGTTTCTGTTTTATGATTTTCCAACTGGAAAAAAATAAACAATATACATAATGTAAAGAAATTTCCAGAAGATTCGACATATTGGAGCATTACTACTCCAGAATTGTGCTAAATGTGACACAACAGAATGCACACTGAGATGTTTCAGAGCTCAGCTTTTTCAAGCAGCACGAGCCCTACTGACATAATCCTGCACAATCTTTGGACAGGGACAATGGGATCAGAATGTCTTGGCATTCCTTTCTTCAATCTCATTTGCAGGAAGCCAGGTCCAATCTAGTTCTCTGCTGTGGAATACGTAGAATTACTTTTTGTCTACATTAAGTTTCTTTTTTACCTCTAGTGTTGTTCAAGTTTTTCTTCATTTTTTTAAACCAAAGCCTTAAATGTTAAGTCAGACAAAACTCTTAGAGTTGTCAGTAGGAGCTTTGTCAATGTAAACACTTCAGTACAGACTTCAGAATTACTTGCACACGCTTTCATGAAAACACAGTTCCACAAAGGGCTTGAGCCTTGAAAACAACCCTACAGAAACAAACAGAAGAAAGTCTCCACAGTGCAGGGAAAAAAAAATGTGGAGGATGGTCTAGTGTTTACAAAACACTTTACCTGAAGTTTTCACATAATTATTTCATTTCTTTGTTGCTTTACTTAACCTGCATACTGATCTTTATCTAGAAAAGCATCACTAAACCCAGCAATATTTATAGTGGACTGTTAAAATATTTGCATCTGAACTATGACATTCCTACAATGACAAACACTTCTCTATGTAAGCACTGTCACAAATTCAGAAATTCAAGGGGAAGCTTCCTACCCAGCCACCACTGCATGTGCCTATGGTATCACCTGAAAACCATCCACATTTTCTTTTCTGTCTTTCCTTCCTCCAAAACATCTGTTAGCACACCAAGTGATTCCTACAAAATTATGTAACTGTTTAATTTTGTGGACTAACAAGATTCAGAATAAACATTCTGATTAACTTTTTTAAAAAATATATATGTCACTATTTCACAGCAATGTATTTCCCACATTATTTGAATAACATCAGTACTGGAAAGACCGATGATGTGTTGCTCCTGTTTCAGATCTTGTATTTGTTTGATTGTAACGAGTTTTATACATGTGGGTATTAAAACTGTATCTGTAATTGGTTCCTTTGCCATTTTTCCCCAATAAAAAGACAAATCCCAATGCTTATAAAACAAGAAAATAAGCCCTTAGAAAAACATTCAGAAATCTATATAAAATTATTGTAAGACAAACCAGGAATTGTTTACAGCTATTTCTTTGCTTAGTTACTCAAGGTCCTTAACTCCAAATTTACTATCAAAAGAGTGACAAAAAAGACAGAAAAATAGGAGTGGATGGTGGTGGTGACGCTTTCATAATATTTTGTGCTTCTGATTTTATTGGCAAAAGGAGCCTTTAGTGCTATGATTTCACTGATTAGCCATTTTTACAAGATAGCATTTTTATTTGAAAATGATTCATCATCTGACTTTCATTGGGGTTTATAAATTAAACACAAAAACACACTTAAAACAATGACTGTTGCTCTCATTAGGACTAGTATTTCAACTCATTTCCTGATAATCAGCACAAAGCAAATAGTGGTGACCATTTGAAGTGAAACAAAATTAATAAGACATTAGGATCTGATCAAGAAAGATTCTACATATACATCTCTTTTCCCTAATGTGGAAAGCCAAGCTTGTAAAGTGCTTTCCATTAATATTACCCTTCTCCAGAAGAGCACAGCTGTGAGCTTGGGAAGGCAAACAATACCAGGGTGCCCAGGGATCACACTGAGAGGTAGACTGTATTTCAGCAGAAGACAATACAAAGAGGAGGAGCAGGAGGAGTAGAAAGAACTCTGGACTCCGGAGCATCACAGCACTGTCTCTCAGGCTCTTTCCACCATTTTCCATTGCCTTGTGTAGTGGGTTGGTGTATTAGGGAGGATTCGAGCATACTGAAATCTTGAAACCATAAAACCATTGCAAGCTCAACGAAACTGAAATTTATTACTGAGAGGTGACCAACAAAACGAACAAACCCAAAAGGGAGGAAGCAGGAGAGAAATAAGCCCACAGCATGACCTCCTCAGGTCATATACCCTTGCAATATACCCTTACCCAGCTGTTGCCCATAAAGTTATCTTACCGACCTAGAATTCCTATAATTACCAATAGCAGAAGCTGCATCCTTGGAAAGTCAGTAAGTTCACAAATTGGCAGGTGTCCCTGCCAAAAGGCAACGTTGTCCTTGATGCGAAGCTAGCTCCCCTCCAAAAAAGCGCTATCTGCTTTTATACAATTAACTGAGTGACCTCAACCTAGGCAGGTGTGGTCATCACCACCCAGTCAGAGGCCCTCTGTCCCACCCCCTTGGTTATGTAAGTGCATCTCTTCTGCGCACTCGTGGCTTTCCCTGCACCTACATACTGCACCCAGGGGGGTCTTTTCCAAATGTGTCTGGAGGCATCCTTCATCACTATAGTCTTCAATTTCTCCTTCAAGCGACTTTGGAGAACTATTAGCCAATCACAGAACACCAATTAAATATAGTTTATGCAAAAACTCTCTTCAAGGACAAAGTTCCCGTTTTATCAGTGCTTGTTTTCTCATAACTCAGCAGGGAAAGAACAAAACTTTCACAGGTGGCTGGGCCGAACACAGACCAAAAGTATCAGTGTAATTAACCCCTGATACAGTTGGTTTTTGGATTTTTTAGGCCTTCCTTGGCAACAGGGTCAGAAATCTAAGGAAGTATTCCATATCATCCTTTTCCTTAACACAACATATAAAAAGGCGCGGATAAGAGAGCTTGCTCTCTTCTCTCTTCCAGTGGTTGAAGGCGACAGGTCTCTCCACAGATGGTCTTTGCTTGTATAGGCCAGGGTCTGCTGCTCAGACCTGCCGTTATCTCCAGTCTCTTCGGGAGGCGTGGGGGAGTTGGTTGGTGCTTCACACAGTTCTGCTGTCTCGTTCAGGGAAGTATTTAATTTGTTTTTTGTATTTATTCACTAGCTCTATAGTAATGGTATATATTTGAAGGGGAATTTGTTTTAGTGGGGGTTTTTTTATCCCTGTTTCCCCTTCCCTTTTCCCTTTTCTTCCCCCTCGGGAGATCCCTATCATGTGTACAATATACTCAAATTATATATATAATTGTAAATACATATTTTTGCTATAGCTTTGGCTGTTCAGGTTTTTTTTCTTCTCTCTTTGGGGAAGAGGCTTTTTCGCTGGGTCTTGGCAATTTGGTGGAGAGCCAGCTCCAAACTTACACACCCTGGGATCTCTCCTAAGAAGTAAAGGCATAGCTCTAGCAGCAATGAAATTCGAGTGTGCCCAGAGCCTTCACTGCACTGTGATTACATTACTACTCTTTCTCCTAGTCACCTGACTTTACCTGCTTCAGGTCTGCACTCCCAGAGGGTACTCCACTAGCATCAAGACTTTTTTCTCAGCAGGATACTTTTCTGGCAATGTTTAAAAAAAAAACAACCAAACACTTCAAACCAGTAATAATTCTGTTCTATGTATGTAGGGAGAAATTTGTGAAGAAAACAATAAATTGAGAAGTGCTCTAAGGTGGTACCAATTCATTCATCTGTCACTAATTGATTTTTTTTGTTAGTAATATCTTATAATTTCCACAATAGAAAGGAGAACACAGATCAAATAATGATCTTAATTCCCCTCAGCTCCCCAAAACTTTCTCTCAAATCTTTATTTCAGTCTAGATCGTATTTATGTTGAACATAGAAACATGTTAATTGTTTCCTCTGGCATACATCAGCTAAGCACTAGCTGGATCAAGTCTCAGCATCACAATTTAGCAGGAACTGTTTTAGTAGAATATCTCTTATATGACAAATAATAATAATAATAATATACAGTGTTGAATGTTATGATAGCAGTTAAAATCAAAATCTCAAGAAATTTGAGCCAGTAGTGAAAGCTTAAAACATCAGTTTGCTCTGCAATAGGGTTGTGAACCACTAACTTTCATTGACTTTTTAGGAAGATACAGAGACCAGCATAGTGATAACCTGCAGTCTTCTGGTAGCTTTCATCCTTTTTTCCACCTTAAAAACAATAGAGCTAGAACAGACATCACAAGATAGATTGACTCAAAAAAACCTTGAAAACTGCTGGTCTCCAACATGAGCACATTCAGCTGTCTCTTATCCCCAGCTTTCAACAAAAACAGGCTTTGCAATATACCCTTCAAAGTTATTATTTTAATGCCTTGAAAATAAATAAGCCATACCAACTAGACAGTGAAGGAGAAACTGCACCTCCTTGCTCTGTGCTGTGCTGTATTTATAAACAAAGGTTCATCATGAGCACCATGTACTTACTGCTCATGCCATACCAGATAAAAATGAATAGTGATCACATACCAAGACAACAGTTTAGAGGACATCATAACCTCCAGTATGACTTGTCACAAGATTGGCAGTGTTTTTTAAAGTGAGTTCAGTACTATTCACACGCTGTACCCTTTCAAGGTATTAACCATGATTCCGAGTGTTCTTTTTAGTAAGACAGGACTAATCCTGACAGCTGAGAGATTTAACATCAACTATTTCAGGATTTTAATGCCTGTATATAGGGACTTAATGCAATCTTTACATCAGTATAAGTATAGCAATACCCACATTGTCCTAATGATAACTGTTTGCGAACATTTGCAGGAATTTAAAGGTCAGTTGTATGAATTTGAAGCGAAATTTGACATAAAGTCTAGAAGAAACACTCTGTACAAACTTTAACCTAGCTAGCATGAAATACTTAATTTCAGAGGCTATATTCTATAAGCATGTTTGCACTCAGTAGGTACAGAGGACTCCCTACCCTCCTAAACAGTTTCTGATCATTTAGAATCTGTCCAGAACACAGCGCAAATTGAAACATATGAGATGTACATGAAATATTTGCACAGGTATGCACAGTGATTCTTAATCCTTGAAAACAAAGCCAAGTTTATTAGATATTTGTACTGCTGAATAATAATGTGAAAAGTTTTCAGCTCCCCAGGAAAGTATGTGAGCTTCAGTCCTAATGTGTTAAATACCATGCACATATAGAATGACACATACTCCCTAAAACAAAGTTCATAATCAGCTTCCTTCAGGCCTATAGGTAAATCCACTGAGCAGTATCTCACCCTAGCACACTGATTAGTGTGCCAGGTTTAACATCACTGACTGTGCGTGCAGGTACTGCATAAAATGAAGCGTACATCTTTTCAGCACGTCTCACAGAGGCTGGCCAGACCACAGCAAACTGTCCAAACCGTGCAGCCTGACTGCTCTACAACAGAGCCATGCTTTCTTAGGTTGTTACTGTATTAAGTTCTGCAGTAAGTGTCTGAATTAGCATTCGATTTCAAATTAAAATAAATGGATTAATTCAAGTGTAAATAAAATTGCAAAACTGGAAAGAAAACTACAAAGCCATTTCTTAAAATTTTTTCACTTGTTTCTGGCTGGTTATACCTGTTCCCAGCCCAGCAGTCAGATTAGTTTTAATCTCCTTTACAAGTGAACTCTGGAGGGATATAATTACACCTAATTTGTAGTAAATTGCAGGAAGCTGAGCAATAATTTAATACTGCATCACAATTTTTATTCTTCAACAACTACTTTCAAAGAGAATGGTTTTATAGACCTTTGAAAACAAAGCTGCTAACTTAGCCACGACAAAACTGGATTTTAAATTTTCCTTATGGGGTGAAAACAGCTGGGGGAAGGGAGCTTTAAGCCTTTTCTTCCTTCAAGCATGTCTCACATCAGAGTTCAAGCAATCCATCAGTTGTGCAGCAGTGCTGGGCTGCAAGCCCATGAAAGCCAAAAAGCAAGAAAAATAATTCATCCTACAAGATGATGGAAAAGAATTATTGGCAAGTTGATGAACATGGAAAAACAGCTTTAAGAATATTTCCATTTCCAAGCAGGAAATATTTCCTTTGCACTCAGATGCGACAAAGATTTGGTAAAACATGACTTTGCCTCTATAAATGAGGTCACATGTCACAAGGTCGTCATGGTATTCAGAAATGCAGAGAACTTAACTCTGAGCCAGTAGGAGTGAAGATATTCAGAACAAATAGAAAGTTCTGTAAAAGTATCCAACTAGGATGTTTACAATATCAGGCCCACATGGGGTTTTTGTTTGTGTTTTTTGTTTGTGTTGGGTTTGGGATTTTTTTATTTCATTTGATTGATTTTGTTATTTTTAATGGGTAGAATGCTACTCCAGTAGTTCTGTAGTTCTCCATTAGAAAATAGCTAATCTCAATGCTCTTGGCACCACAAGACCACTACCAATAAAAAGTCGGGATTTACTGACACAGCTGCAAACAACCTTGGACTTCAAACTTTTTGACTTTACACAGCGCAGAGGAACTCTTTAAGGGAAGGAGAACTGACTCAGTTTGCACCAAAAAAAAGTGAGGTTGAAGATACTCAGGCCTTTGAGGATTTAATCACACAGATTTCCAGGATGAAGAAATACTGAAGTTTTACTTCCTATATTTCCCTTTGGTATATTTCAGTGGTGGCAGATCCCTTATCTAACAGTTCTTTTCTCACCAAGAGGTGAGAAAATTCAAGTTTTAAAAAGTTCTTGTCCTTTTTTTATGCCCCATTATTAGTATAATCTTCTTCAATATATTCAGCTACCATATATTTACGAATTTCATTAAGAATACTAGTCCATGAAGAGATTTCTATTCAGTGCGTAGATAATAAGAAAATGAAACATCAAAGATCATTTTTCAAGAAAGCCAAGGTCTTTTATTATACAGCCAAACAGCACTCTATATACAGTAGAATAATCTTTTCATTATCTTTGTATAAAGGACACTGACATCTTCTAATTTTTGTTGGTGACATGAATCCTGACACCAAAACATTCTAAAAACTCTCCTACATATATTCTTCCTTTGATGAAGCACTTCCTTTGAAGCTCTGTTCTATGAGTGCTTTTGGCTTGTGCTCAATTTGGCATAATTATACTACGTATTATATTTATGTGTGCAAATAATCTCACTCAAAGTCAATAAGCCAACTCAAATGTTCTCTGCGCTTGGGATCAAACCCCAGATTTGGAAGAATGGAGGTAATTTTGCCTTTACTTGAGAGCTGCACTTGTGAAAATGGGATCAGAAGCAACCCCCAAAAGTTTAAAATAATTACACATCCTTTTCTGAAGAGTTTGTAACACAAATAAGAACTGTATGTTGATGAATTAATTTTTATTTCTTTGGTTTTCCTACTGAACTGGAAGGAACTTGTTACAGAACTCTTTTTTTCAGACCTAACATTTAGATGTTCAGGTGATCTGCAAGGAATTTTTCACTTGTGCCCACTCCTCTTGTCTTGCACTGACTTGAACCTTGCCCCACTGATTTTGATAAAAGTCTCTAAATCTTAGAAGATTTCTCAGAATGACATTTCAATTAGGTTTGGTGGGAGATTTTATACAATTCTGAAATGCCTCGTGGTTTTGTTGTTTTTTTTTTTTTTTTTTTTAGTTAATCTTTCTTTCTTCCTGACATTTTTAGCTGAGAGAATTGAATAGTTTAACTTGTGGAGAAACCTCTAGGTCCTTTACTCTAGCATAGAAATTGTTCAAGTTTTGTTTCATTCTCATTGTAATTTCATCATAATTCATCAAGATGTGCATCTTCCAGCCAGGCAGAATCTAAATATCAGACCAAGCAGATAATAGCCAAAACTTGTATTATCGAGAATATTTTGTTTTCCTCTACAAATTAAAAAGGAGCTGAAAATTATGCCATATCAATTACCCGTTTCCTTGCAGATTGTTCTTGAAGTAAGATGAATAGAGCATGATATTGGAAAAGCAAGCAAATAAATAAAACCCTGGGATAATGTCACTTTATCTATCAGTTGTACATACCGCCTTGAAAAGCAACAAGAATTCTTCACACAGATGATACATTTCCGTACTCATCTACTTCCTGCTAACAGCTTTTGTAATGCAACATAAAGAAGTAAAAGCATTAATGCTCATAGATGAACTGGAGGACCCTTTTTATGCAAAAATGATGCTCAATAATGAAGAAATATGCTCGTTGTTAGAAAGCTTTTATATTTACTGCGTGTATTCTTGTCACATTAGCCACTATAATTTTCAGAGTCACTGCCATATTTTAAGGTTGCCTTTAAGGCGCAGTGTTGTGTACTTTTTTTTGTACAGTATACTATATTCTGTACAGCTATTTAGCTGACATTCTTGCCACAAAGGTTCATCTTGACAATTTTAATTACCATAGGATCAATCTGGCAATAACAGAACTATTTGGTATTTGACTGCAAGGTCCAAGTGGTATTTTGGATCCTTAGAATCCAAATTTTCTCTCTAACTTAGAGATGCTTAGTTTGCAAAAAAAAGATATACAGTGTAAGTAGTCATTCACAAGTGAAAATTACTTGAGGTTTTCCTAACCTCTGATATCTTATTACATTGCCAACGTCAAACTAACTAACCATAAAAGCTGAGATCTGTGCATTGATGAGAATTTAATTTAAAATATTCCCAAATAATGCAGCACATGTAAAGCAAGATGTAAAGAAAGCCGCATCAAAAGGCTGTTCAGCAAAGAGAAGGGGAACATTCTTTTCAGGAACATAAAAAAGGCCCCAGTGAGATCTATTTTTTCCTGAGAGTATTATGGCAAGAGTTCATTCCTTGTCTGTGTGATCAAAGACAGAAAGCCAGTGAGACCAGTGCAGAGCTTTTAGGCTCTCATGGAAACTAAAGGAATTACTCAACCAAAACACCTTCTGGGAGAGAAACCTCTCTGGGCTCAGGTTAGGTGGGCAACAGGTTACATCCTTGCAAGAGTTTCTTATGAATCTCCATGGAGGGGGGATTTTGTCATCCTCAATCAAATCACGTTTTGGGTGTTTCCCTCAGCTGCACTATTTTCACTACAGACCAGCACAGTCAAAAGACAACATCCAACAATCTGGTGTTACTAGAGCAAGAGAATAAACACTAATTCAACTGTCACATGCCCTGTCCGAGACCTTTTACTTCCCCATAAATGGGAAACACAAATTGACAAATGATTTTGCCTCCTTTTTAGAGTTTTAAAAACTTGACTATTCTAACTATACCCACTCCATTCTTTTTCTACAAGATAGGGTAGCAAGTTTCCTGGGAAATAATTTTGAAATTCTCCTATACAAAGCAAAATTTGAATGTGTGATTTTTTTTTTAATATTATTACTGGCAACATCTACAGAGTAGACATGACCTGATTTCTTTAGGACTCTATCCAAAAAACTCATATGAAACCTATTTAGAATTCAATCCCTTTTATACAAATAGAAATGTTTTTAAAATGAGCTTGAGGGGGTTTTTTTGCTGTGTATCTGCATTGTTCATAGCATGAGAGCCCAGAACTGTGGTTGTTGGGAGTGAGAAATTGTGGATTTTGTGTCTTGTGTATTATATTATCTTTTCATGTATTATGCCTTGTTTGTGATGTATGTAAAACCTGTGTTTCTATTGGATGTTTTTGGTGCACTGCAGTAGTTTTCTATATATGGTTATGTTTTCCCCCTATGGTCATCATTTGAATGCCCCGCCTTAAATCCACCTTTTGTTCCAGCACCTTCTCTACCCTACCTTGTATAAGGCGGGAACCACTTTGTGTTACAGCCTTTTTACCCAGAACTATGTACCTGTGCAGTTCAGTCTCCTTACAATAAAGCCTTCTTGCCTTCACGACCCCATGCCCTGAGGTGTGTTTCTTTCCTTGTCAAACGTTGACATTGGTTGTGATGTATGTAATAGAAATCTACCAATGATAAATATGGATGGATTACTGAGTTGACCACACTATAACTCATATTTAGCATTTTAAACAAACTCTTCATTCAAGTGAATTTGATTCACTTACATTGAGCAAAAGTGTAAGTATTTTCTCATACCAGCATGGGGGGCATATGAACAAAAAAAGTTCTACTGGAGATAAATAGATAGATAGATAGATAGATATAGATAGATAGATAGATAGATAGATAGATAGATATGATGTTACCTACATTACTTAAATCAGGCACATGCTGTGGACAGTGGCAGGAGCATTTTACATTTTATTCAAGAGGAAGCTTAAGGAATATGGAACCTAAAAGCTGCTTAAGATTAGCTATGGGGAGGAAACACGATTCCAAACATGTGACATGTTTCCTAATTGCAAGATTTTCTTCAGTAGCCACTTTTTTACATGTAGAAGATTAATCAGGAAGATTTGGGCACTGAGTAGCATAGTACATGTCAGCATGGCAGTACCATTCACTGTAAATTGTCTCAAAGTTTGCTGTGGACCTTTGCCGGAGTACACTACATTGGGAAGCTTGGTGTTCGAACTAAACTTTAGCATTTTGTTTGTTTATCTTTGGAATAAAGAGCTTCCATCCCTTAAAAATGCCAAGTGTTTGCACAATTTAAATAAATGTGAGAAGAGCAGATTATAGGTCCTACAGTACTTTTGCCATCTGGCTCATTTCCAGGAAGGTTTAGACATCACTATCCAATTTGATTTTGCACTCAGATAAAGTCAACTTAGTCTGAGACAAATTCTGGTAGCAAGAAAGTTAAGAGGATCATTATACGTGACATTGCTACTAATACATCTATTCTGCAAGACTGAAGTGGGATTTAGACAATATACAGGCACTGGCTTATTCCTCTGGATATGGGTAAATGTCTTTATGGTACTGCTGGAATGAAAACACTCCCTTACCACAAAAAGCATCAGTGGTATTGTCAGAGACCAAGAGCCACAGCCAGATGTTGTGACATGAATTGCAGCATTACATGTCCACATCTGCAGAACTCAAGCAGTGATACAAACCTTATATACTAAAAATACTAACATTTTTAGAAAAGGTACAAAGATGTTTCATTACATAGCATTTGTGCTGATATTGACAGGCCTACTCACTCAAATAAGTCATCTTACAATGCTCTTCTGAAAGCATCTATACAAGAAAGCTGATATTTGCCAAATGCTCTAGTCAGAGAACACCACAATAGGTTTTATTACCCATTATCAAATATTGATTCCTCATTAAGACATGTTTTTTAGAAATTTAAATAAGACACATGCAATGTCAGAGTCCTAAGTACTCACTTGCCATTAATAATTAAGCCTCCTGAAAAGTCAAATGTCTTAGAAATTTTCACTATTTTTTCAATGATAATCCATTGTTTTAGTCATCCAGCTAAAAATCATCAGCTGTTTTTATAAATGAGGTTTCTTATCTGACATGGAAGTGTAAGTTTCTGAACAAAACAATATTCCCACAGAAAAAAATAGAAAACCATGTATTGCTATTTTTTTCCCTTCCCAAGTAACCAAGGATTTGTTGTAATAATTTTTTTGTTATAAAGAAATTAATTCAAAAGTGGAATAAGACAGCTACTCCAGATTACTAAAAAAAGATCCCAAATTCTTTGAAAACGAAATAGCATTACAAACAAGTACTGTACATATCATAGTCTGACACAGTTGAAATTAACATGGTGGTACAAAAGGTTTCCTTTTTTTACTAATAAGAAAGAGCAGAGCAGAGTAAAGATCAAAACAATGGTCTTACTGACCAGAAAGAATTGGAAGAATGAGAATCAAGGTGGTACCTACTTTGGTGTGAACTTCAATGTGCTAATTTAGAGCATTTCCAGTCTGGGATTTAAACAATGATGAAAACATTTCAGCATTAACTAGATATCATAACATTGGCATAGTTCACTAATCCTGAATGCTGATGTTACTTAACGACCCCTTTTTATCTTCAATTGTTTAGTTCAGGTCTTCAGTACTGTAAGTTTCCTTACTTACTCTGTTTTTTTCTTTAAATTCAGAGCGGTCAGTGTCCTGGTTAGAACGGCTGGGACCAATTCATCCCTGGATGGGTGTA
>NW_020925744.1:5975190-5992380 GCF_003984885.1 Neopelma chrysocephalum
TGAATTGAGTTCATTTTCCCTTGCTGGTTAACTTTTAAACCAGCACAGTCAGATATCTAGAGAAATATCTCTGTGCAAAGACATCTATATTTCTGGCAAAACCAAAAACCAGAAGCAATAAAGCTTTTTCTTTGTTCACAGTCTCAACAACCATCAATCTGTTATTACTATTTAAACATCTCTGTAGATCTATACTTCTTCTGAACAGCCTCTGCTGAGCCCAAACTTTTAGAAGCTTTCATAAATAGTGCAGCTGTGTAATTTTATTTCATTTCCAATAGAAATCCAACCACCTTTAGCTGACTCCCTGGACAGAAGGTATAGACATCAGTTATGAAAACGATTTGCCCCACTACAATGACTGGAATGGATAGTTTGATGCTGGGAATGAATGGCTAAGTGGGAATGAATTATTTAGTAGCCAGTATCCAAATTCAAATTACTGTGATTCATTCCTGTCCTGGGAATGTGAAAAATATTTTTGAACAAGAATGCATTAGAGCAATAGTAAATGGAAATTATATGTCAAATCTGCATGCCTCTCTCTAGTGGTAACCTTTGAGCCCAGGGACTTTGTCTTTGCATTAGCACTAAAGAAAAAAGATATATTTAGCCTTAAGAATAAGCATCCATAATCCTCCCCATATTACCCAGTGTTGTAGGCTAAAGTACGACATCAAATACCCAGTAACAGCTAATTCCCCCTCTAACTTTCTAGTTCAAACAAGACAGTAAATTCTTTATAATTCTTTACTTGTCTTATGTAAGTTTTATATAAGGAAGTCTTCAGGATTGAGGAATATGGGAGCTTCCGTAACATAGAAACCAAAACAGAAATGGAGGGAGCAGCAGGTGAGATCACCCAGGGCTAGTGGTGCCAGTAATGCAAATGCAAAGGCCAGTCAGGAAAGGAGCCTTTGAAAAGAATGCACTTACCCTGTATTTAAAATTATACATCTGTTTTTTTCCAGTGACACAGCAACTGAAACCACGCATCATTTGTGCTGTTCCGTTTTTAATAACTGCACATTTAAAATCTTCCAATGTCAAAATCATCTCTGTTTAAATTAAGAAAGTAACTAATTGGTGTAAGATGGCTTATCCTAGGTCACAGTTTTACACCTTGTTTTGTTCTGTTTGGTTGCTTTTTTGTTGTTTTGGGTTTTTTTGGGTTTGGGGGGTTTGGCTTTGGGGGTTTTTTTGTTTGGTTGGTTGGTTTGGTTTGGTTTGGTTATTTTTAGTTTGTTGGTTGGGGTTTTTGACTTGCATTTTTTTGGTTGGTTCGTTAGTCGGTTTGGTTTGGTTAGGTAGTGGTGGTTTTTTATTGGTGTATTTTAGTGGTGAGGGAGGGTTTTGCTTGTAGTAAAAATTTGAATAAGAATTCTCTATTTGTCAATTTTCTCTTCAATCTTCTTTCCACTTATAAAACACCTCCTCTCAGTTTTTCAGTGAGGAAGCTCAGATTCAGGGTTCTTTCTGCTAAAAGCTGCCTTTGTTGTGCCTCAGTCAGCTACAACTTGCAGCTATCTTTCCAACTGCCTGCCACTCACTCATCTGGTGCTGGAAAAGCCAGGTGCAAAGTGGACCCAGAGTACTTCCATCTAGAAGCAATTTTTCACTAGAATCCAGACAGTAATATAAAGTTATGAGGTGGACAAAAAGAAAATTTTATAATATTTCTTAAAAGGAATTGTCAGAGAATTTCTTGAAAACCATTAGCGAGTTCTGATGTCTTATGCCCTCTGCATATCTCAGATGTAACTTTATTAAAAAAGACTAAATATTTTGAAAATACAGCCCTGTGAGGACTACTCCCTGTTTAAATCACTGCTATGCATCAACAAGAGGGTTGTTGTAAGGTCAAAGATATTACACGATATAGTAACACAATAAGAATAACTGTTTGATATAAATTTACTATCATAACACTTCTGGTAAGAAAGGGCTTAAACAAGGAAGCACACTCCAAGATGCAGTTTTTCCTACACAAATATTTTTTGCAAAACTGAAAAGCAGTACCTTATGAAAGTATGCCCATCTCTGAAAAACAAAATCAAATACCAAATTGGAGTAGTCTCAAATTACAACAGCTAATCCAAAACCAGCCAAGCTAAAAAGGCTTGTAAAGGTTTGCTGTTCCTCAGCAAAGATTGAGGAGTACGTGCAGGAATACCTACCTGTGCTACAAGAAAAGATGTCATTTTAAAGATGGTTTCTGATATACTAGTCCTTTAAAACATCTGACTTTAAAACAGCACAGGAGTCTTTTCAGAGAAGCTAATGTTCCTTAATCTGGCCCCCTCCTATTTCCTCTAGTTTTAAAAAGATCTAGAAATTTCACCTCTTGAGAATTTTATATCATCAGTAGTTTCTAATTCTAAAAGGTTAATTAGAAAATACTAGCACTTCCATAATATTTTCCATTCTGATTTTTAATCTTCTACTGGTGTGCACATGAAGGTAGAAAAATAGCTTTCTCCTTTTTCCAATCTTGAAAAATATTAGGAAAAGTTTTGTAATAATTAAGTAATAGTAAAATAATTTACTCATCAAATTGCATGTTATACAATTGTACGTTATATCCCTATATATATGTTGTTGTAATCAATGTTCTGTTAAGGCTAGGGGACTATAAGTCATAAAATAGTTAACATGTTAGTATTATAAGTTGATAGTCCTGCAGCTTGCAGTTCCTAGCTGACAAGGCAAATTATTATGCTTTGCTGAATACGTATGCTGTATTTTTTATTTTTTTTTTAAATATATTGTCTAAAGTGTACTTATAAAGTAAAGAAGAGAAGGACAAGAATCAAAGGGTCAAGTACAAGGGAGATAGGGAAGAGCCAGAACGAACATCTGGAAAGTCCCACACACCAGGCCTCAAGGACGAAGGACTAATTAAAACTGTGGATGGAAAATACCTGGCAGCTGAACTGGGCCCACAAGAAAGGACCAACCAGAACCAACCCCGCGGACTCAAGCCCAGTGAAGAGCTAACAAGTGACTATGGGAGGGGGATTGATAAGGGTATAAAAGCTACTGTTTTTGCCAACTGCACTTGCGGGCTGTGTGGAGCAAGGGTCTCCCAGGCCGCCCAGCACGCTGTTTTGCTTATTTGCACTTTACATAAATCTTTAATAAATTTTTGCTGCTATACGTCGATTTATTTTAATTACTTATAACAGTTTCTTCACCCAGAGGGTGGATGGGCACTGGAACAGGCTTCCCAGGGAAGTAGTCACAGCACCAAGCCTGACAGAGTTCAAGAAGCATTTGGAAAATGTTCCCAGGCACATGGTGATTCTTGAGGTGTCCTGTGCAGGGTTAAGAGTTGGACTCGATTCTTGTGGGTCCCTTCCAACTCAGAATATTCTGTAATTCTGTGATTCTGTGAAGTAGTCAAGTCCATCAAAGTTGCTGCTTCCTGAATTTCTTATAGCACAATCCTCCTTCAAAGTAGGTGTTTTACCTGTAACTCCTACACTGAACTTTTCAGAAGTGGTCCTACAACATTTTGCTGGCGGGTTTAGTCAACCTAGGTCTGTAACTGGGATTTGTAATTGTCGTAGGTTAGGAATTCAGGAGAATTTTTCTTCCCCTGCTCCACTCCAACAACTGGAGTGAGTGGGCGAAGAAAGCCAATTAGCTTCACAAAGGATCTGGCCGAATTCCTGGTTAATGGCCCATCAGAGACTGGGGGATTGCTGGCCACCCTTACACAGGACAGTTTAGTTTTGCTGGGTGCTCTCTCTCTCTGGAACAGAGACAGAGTCTGTGTGTGGGCTCTTTTAGAGAAAAAGCCTGGAAGCCAGGCCTTCTAGCTTCTCGTCCTGGTGAAGCCAGATCACTGCTCTCGGCTGGTTTTTGCACACTGCCTCATGACTCCAGGTGGACCTGCTGCATTTTCATCGGGGAGTCTCTGTGCTCACTGAGAGAAAAGGCGGAGCTTTTGGGACGCTATCAACTGAGAACCACAGTGAGTCCTGTTGGGGGTGAACTGTTTTCCTTACCCCTTCCTTCCACTGGGGGTAGGGTCCCCCATGTTCTTTTTCGGCTCCTCCCGCGACCCGTGAGCAATCCCCCAGACCCCTCTCCCCGCGTGGTGACCGCCAGAGCCCAACACCGCCCCCTGCCGACCGCAACAGAGAACTGCAGGACCTGCACCTTCAGCGACCCATCAGCGCCCCCTGCAGGTCACGATTAGGACTGCACTAAAGGACAGAGAAGTATTCACCCAGACCCTTTTTTTTCTAGGACAACTGTCTAGTTTTTTTGTGTTCTGTTACTGTTTTTGTTAACATACATGTATCTTTTAATAAAGGGTTGTTATCTCTTCTGTTTTCCACACTTCCTTGATTAAAGCCGCATAATTTTTAATTCACAATTGCTGAGAGAGAGGAGTTTGTTTTGTCCCATAACTCATCCTCTTTAGCAAACCTTCCAGTCTCTTCAAACTGAGACAGTAATATCATAAATCTACATGGAGGTACATGCTTTTTAAAACCTATTAATAAAAAATAGCAATAGTTGAAAAGTACACCCACAATGAAACTAGTTAGAGAAAAAACTTTATTTTCTTATTCTTCCAAACTCCAGCCTTTAGACCAGTAGGGCCAAGCCTCTCCCCTGGGCATTTTAATCTGTTTTAAATGATAAACATTAAAAAAATAGGAGATTTTTTAAGTATCTTTTTGATTATTAAATGTATTTTTTCTATACCTAGTACAATATCATCCCACTTGACTGCATCCAAGAAGCATGTTGAAGAGCAACAGAGAAGAAATCACTGCTAGAGGTAAGACACCTATTTCACAACTTCAGAAAAGGAAGATCAGGTTAACAGAAACTGCTACTAGGAAGAAGGCTGGTGAATGTTTATCACAATGTAAAAGAAAACAGTCTTATAAAATAGAAAATAAAGTTCATTTTTACAGCTTTATCTTTATCTGCAATGTACACAAAGTCAAATC
This sequence comes from Neopelma chrysocephalum, assembly GCF_003984885.1. Classification (NCBI taxonomy): domain Eukaryota; kingdom Metazoa; phylum Chordata; class Aves; order Passeriformes; family Pipridae; genus Neopelma; species Neopelma chrysocephalum. The sequence goes on from NW_020925744.1 coordinate 5,980,161, forward strand.
AATAGTATATTTATGAGCTTTTTTTGAGATATTATATGATAACAGAATCACTACATCACAGAAGCATTTAGGTTGGAAAAGACCTCCAAGATCATCAAGTCCAACCTTTGAGCGATCACCACCTTGTCAACTAGACTGTGGAATTAAGTGCCATGTCCAGTCATTTCTTGACCACCTCCAGGGATGGTGACTCCATCACCTTGTGGGTGGGCAGTCCATTTCAATGCCCAAAATCCCTTTCCATGAAGAAATTTCTTCTCATGTTCAAGCTGAACCTCTCCTGTTACTAGCTGCCTGGGAGAAGAGCCCAACCCCCACCTGTCTACAACCTCCTTTCATGTAGTCGTACAGAGCAATAAAGTTATCGTAATGCCTCCTTTTCTCCAGGCTAAACAACCCCAGTTCCCTCAGCCACTCCTCATAGGACTCACTCTCTAGATACTTCCTTGGCTCCACTACCCTTCTTTGGACACACTCCAGCACCTCAGTGTCTTTTTTGTAGTGAGGGGCCCAGAACTGGACACAGGACTCGAGGTGTGGCCTCACCAGTGCTGAGCACAAGGGAACAATCACTGCCATGGTCCTTCTGGTCACAGTATTTTTGATCCAAGCCAGGATGCCATTGGCCTTCTTGGTCACCTAGACACACTGCTCGCTTGTATTTAGCCAGCCGTCAAACAGCGCCCCAGGTCCTTTTCTGCTGAGTTGCTTTCTGGCCAAAGGTGGTATTGATCAGTATTTCAGGTCATGCATCATACGTAACATAGATGCAAGAAGAAAACAGGTTAATATATGGGTCTGCTTTGTTCCCATGAAGAAACACACAGGTCTGTGTCCAAGTACTGGGTTACTGTCTTCTCTCAGTGACTGGATCAAAGCTTTTCAGCCTCGCAAGGGGAAAGAACTTATGTCTGTCTTTCAGAAGGTACTCTAAGGAGAACTCGGAGGCATCTGAAGCAAGACATACACAGTCACTGGGATGAGGTTCCTTTCAGACACACAAATCTGCTGGAATAGAGATTTGTACATGTTCATCTAGAGACAAGAATTGCAGCAGCCATGTCAACTACTGCTGCTCCTGGCTGTCCTCCCAGCCCTGCACAGGCAGCAGAATACATTACCCTGCAATGCTCCAGCACAAACTGGCATCCCTTCTGCATCAAGGAAAGGATGAGCCAGTAAATCAGATAAGCTTAAAGCAATAGTAATTAAATGTTGAGTACTGTGATGCTGTGGGGAACTCACACTGCAATGGATGCTCTGCCACAATTCCACTCACTCACTAGCTGAACACCAGCTGGAAGAACAGAAACTGTTGTGTATTTGGGAATGGATGTTCTCATTCCTCACAAGGTGTCAAATTATTTCCATCTGCTACCTGCAACTCTTTCCTCCTATAGCTCTCCTGTAGCAACAGATAAATATGAAACATATGTAGATTTCTGTGTGGCATCTGCTCTGTTTCAGCTCATAGGCAGGAGATTAGGCACATTTTAACCACAAAACAGTTCTCAGTAACTCACCATGGATCACCAAACTTATAAAATAATGCTGGTAGGAATGTCGTCCACCTTGTTGACCCAAGGAAGTAAGTTCAGGTCAATGTGCTAATAATGCCTTCCTGTCTGAGACATTTCACAGGTTGTTAAGTTCTTATTATTCTGCTTATTTAGAGACATCTGACCAGCAGCCTGCATGCAAAACAAATTTTGTGGAGTCAGCTGGGATCAGGTCAGCAAACTGGTTTTATTTCAAGACAAATGTATGAAATCCATGAGTTTCCACACAGGCAAAGTTCCTCAACAGCAGCAAAGGGATTGAGTGATACCTCTGTGATTTGATTTTTATTTCAAAGACTTACTGATATTTTTTGTAGAACCTGCTTTTATTTCAGTGTCACTTCTGCAATATAAAACTGAGGCACAGAATACACTTTGTAAGTGGCTCATACAGAGTCATATGAGTATACATAAACTTTTCTAATTTGTTTTCTTTTATGCAGGGCTCTGAAGGCGGAGCTACAAAATATGCATCGATTATTTACCTTGTTTTGCCAGTCATCTGCCTATTTGCTTATTATCCTGAGCCATCATGCTAACTGGTTGCTCAGTGCTTACCAATGAGAAGAGATCAGGAAAGAAGCTGAGTTATTACCATATATCATTCATTTGCAGTTTATTTGTAACATAAACCACAAAAAATATTAAAAATCATCTTTGCTGATTCTCTGTTGAGAATCTTTCAATATAACCCACTTCTTAGGCCAACAGAACTTAAAACACACTTGATTATGTGCATGCTAAGTATTTCCTTGATCAAAACCCAGAAAATGAGTATTTTTCATTAAATTCCTGTTTACTCATTTCTTCCAGTGTAAGTGGTACTCAGTTTCACAGTACTAAGTTTAATAAAGTTGCTTGTACCTAAGTTGTCCCTAATAATTTGTCCTTTATGTTTTACTTTCAAAACATACATAGCTTGATGGCATTGCTGCCCAACAAGCAAAATAATCAAGCACACAGTCAGTGAACATTTTCTAAGGACAAGGTAAACATCATCCCTTCTTCTTAACCAATCATTTCATGAGTGTAGGTGAACATCACCTCTATCCATGACTTATCCTATTCAGCATTCCATCAAAATTTAAAGTACACATTGGCAAAGCTGGATCACTTGACCATGTCTATTGCACAAAAAAGCATTTAGCTGATGGTATTCACAAAAAGATGGACGGTCTTGCAAGCTCTGCCAAGCCAACAGGTCTTACTACCAATAAATCAGTGGCAGAAGTGATGAAAACTAATTTACCTACTGATAATTTTACCTCTTTTAAAGGTGAAGCCTCAGCAACTGCTAATAAATCTACTTATACCAGAGATTTTGTGTTTGATGGAAGGTTTCAAACAGTGAAGTGCTGCATTTCAAAATCTCCATATATAGTGAAGGTTCAGTATGATTAATGTAGGGAACATGTCCCGAGGTGCAACGGGAAGGCACCGAAGCTAGGGGACATGCGCAGAAACAGACACTCCTATTGGTTAAGAGTCACGTGGGATCAAGGTATAAAAGACTGCGCGTTGTTTGAATAAACCTCTTTGTTTACCATCTCACAGGGAGCGTGACATGATTTCTTTATTATATAAAGGCAGCGGCCACGTGGCCGCTACATATGGCGCCCCAACGGGACCGAATCTACATTAGATCTGATATTTTAAACCTGTAACAGGTATATATCGGTAGGATCTCTGGTTATCACTTTAGTTTTATAAAGTGGGAGTCCTTTTACCGAAAAAAACCTAGACGTCTGTAAACGTTCCCTTGGGGTAGACCAAGGAACGAAGTTAGTGAGCTCAAAAAACTATAGGAAAGTGCACAGAAAACAGGAAGAAAGAAGAAAGAAGAAATCATCGAGAAATCGGAGTGGGCAGGCACCGGAGAGAGAGCGGAGGGGACCAAAGCAACATCGCAGCGGTGAGTGAGCTGAGAGGCAGCCCGGGAGGCTAGAACTGCTCCCTGAGCGGCAGCGTGACCGCAGCCCGGACCCCCGAGCCGCGAGACACGCTGAAACCGCGGGAAGCCTCTGCCGCGCCACCACCGCCGCCGCAGCTGGAACAGCCACACGGATCAGCGCCGCAACTGCCAGATACCACCCCAGCCACCCCGCCTGGACCCCCGCATTGGCCGTCCGCCTAGCGGAAAGCACCGCAGCTCCGTGCCGCCTGCCGCCCGCACGCAGTCGTCCGCCACTTCCACCAGCCCCGTGCCCCGTCCAGGAGCCGCGCTGGACCGGTAGAAGCGCACCGAATGCGCGCCGGCAATTAGACCCCCTCGCGGCGCCTAGCGAACCACGGGACCCCCGGAGCCGCTACCCACTGACCCCCGGCCGTCTGTAAGGACTGCGCCGATCCTTAGAATCGGGAAAAAACTGCTGAAAGCTGCCGCGAACCCACAGAGAACCAGTTGCTGCTTTTGCCGCCGCTTCCCCTCTGCTGCTGCGCCGAGAGGGACCGTCGCCGCCCGAGCCAAGCCCCGAGCCCGCCTGCGCCACAAGAGGACCCTGTGCCAGTCGCCACCGACGCAGCCGCTGCCACAGCAGCCCGAGCCGCCAGCGCCGCGAGAAGCCCCGCTGCCGAGCCGCGCGCCTGCCGTTGTTTGCAGCCACCACCGCTGAGCCGGGAAACCAGCCGACCAGAACCAGCAACCAGCAACTACACAAAGAACTTCCACCCACACGCATCCAAAGCGCCGAGAAAAGGTAAAATGAGGAATTTTTTCCCCACCGCAATTTCAAAAGACACAAATACACTACACACAGCCCACGAATGGACAACGCAAGAGCATAACACCCACAAGCACCCCCCCAATAATACTGCTAGCAGCAGCCGCCCAACTTTTAGGCATAGGAACACAATGCCCAAAGTCTGGCGAGGGGGGGAATGGGAAATGTTCGTGAATTGAGCACTGAGTCAGAAGCCCAGAGCCAAAGCGACACAGGCCATTGGGAGGGGACGGAGCCTGTGATGCGAGATCCCCTCTCATGGGATCATCGCAGAGGGCTCCGTTACGGCGACCGGGGGGGCAAGCCAGCAGAATTGCCTCCCCATCCCGCGGATGACTGCCGGCCGCGTGGTACCTCATGGGCGTCACCATCTTGCCCATCAAGTGGCCCGGGTACTGAACTGTCTCTTCCGGTCCCTGAGCCGCCCCGCCCCACCCATAGGCGCGAAGGGGGAGGTAGCCCCGCCCCCTCGCTGCCCACACCCCCCCACCGGGAACCGAGGCTGCTGCAGCTGCGGGGAGGGGGGGATGGGGGGAAAAGGAGGAGGGACTCTCAGTAGTTCCGTCGGGAAGGAGCGAAAAGGCAGATGGGGGAAAGTCAGATAACAGGTGGAAACAAAACAGGAATGAGGCAATTCTAACGAGTAACCTGGAGAATAATCGGGCATACTCAAATGAATTTAGCCAAAGCCACACCCCTCAGCCTGAACTCCTGCACGGAGCTACTCGGAGGCTGAGGCATTTGGTAAGAGATAGTGGTATATCCCTAAATGATGCCTGCGGGTATCCGAAGGCATTGAATTCCATCCATTTTTCCACCTCACATGACACAGAACATGTGGACTGGTTATCTGACTTTCGGGAGAACCGTGCCAAAAGCACAGCAAACACCCCAACTGATATAACAATAAATCCATTGACTGGAGAAGGAAGACACAGCACAGCAGGTGCCCAATTAAATCACCCCTGAGAAAAATACAAAGTAACAATCAAACAGGTGCTGAGAGCCATGAGAAGACTTCTCACCACAGACCAAAACAGCAACCTGCTCAGCACAAGAGTGTTACAAAGTTGTGCTGAGCCAAACCCACAACATTTAAATTGGCTGTGGACTGCTTTACACAAGCAAATTAAATACAATGAAGCCAGAGAGATGCTGTATAAGCAGTTGGCTTCTGATAAAGTGAACACAAGCTGTGAAAAAGCTTTGCAAACCCTCTCTAGAGGGGTTGACTAAGGCACTGCTGAGCTGGTTCAACCTTACGGAGGATTTGGCTCTGAGGAGCACCGGTCTGCCTCTCTAGCTGTGGCCCTAAAAGCCCAGCTAGGAATACGAGAAGAGGCCAGACTTAGAGCAAGTGGTGTCAGGTGCAGTAGCACTGACCGCTTTCAAGGAGATTATATCTGGAGACCCCTGTACAGCAATGCCCCAAAATACTCTAATGGCAAGGAATGGGCTGAGTTACACCCAGGGTGCCGAGGGCGAAACAGATGCCTTGCTGCCAGCATCGCACTGCTTGTTGCCGCGCTGCTTGTTGCCCTCTGTGCCACTGGCTTTCATGTGCCAGAGAGAAAGCAGCTCGAAGCGAGCCCCAAGGTGGCAACAAACAGCCCAGACAATGCCCCTATATACTGCACACCCAAGAAAGGTGACAGGTGGAGAATGCTGCCAGACTCTAGAGCAGTAAGTGCAGTCATTAAGCGTGTAGGAGCACCGCAGCGTGGACTGCCTTCACCCGATGTGCTCCCAACGAGTTGGCCGCTATTGGTAACTGATTCAAAGACTTGTTCCTCTACCACCTTCCTACACCCTGAGAACGTTCCAAGGCTTGCCTGTCCCATCATGGCCTTGTGCACGGCCCATGCAAGTATATTGCTGGGCTGTCTCTCCTCAGGGGATGCAAATAGCCCAGCAAGGTATCAAACAACCACGATACATCCTTATACAGGTAACATACCAATGAGCATGGCCACAGGAAATGAACTGCCATTTACTCTTACTGCTCTAATCAAAAATGTCCAAGATGCAGGGTTACAGCTTGCAGCGGAGAAAATTCAGCAACCATTACCCTGGACTTTCCTTGGACAGGAATTCATGCAGCAAAGGAATTCTCCACAGCTGCTGCAGCTCAAGGTAAAAAACACTTTATATTTACACGAGTTGCAAGAGCTTCAGGGGGCCATGAAGTGGTTAAGGCCTATTTTAGGCATAACCACAGAGGAGCTACACCCTCTGCTTCAGCTGCCAAAGGGAGACTCCAGTCCAATGTCTAACAGGCTACTGATACCAGAAGCCAAAAGGGCGTTAGGCATTCGTACCAAGGCAATAGAGAGAGGGATAGGCAGAGGGAGAAATCCTGAACTGCAAATCTGCCTAGCCTTCATTCCCAGCAAGTATCAACTATTAGCAGCCTTGTTACTGTGGGATCAGACTGAAAAAGACCCACTGCAACTTCTAAGGTGGCTAATTTTGCCCCATGTACCATCTAACACTGTGTGGACTGTTAATGAGATGTATGCAAAGCTTGTCATTCAAGGCAGAGAAAGACTGCAGCAACTGGAAGGACAGGACCCTGCCTTTACCACCATCTACATGCCAGCTACGAAGGACAATTTGGATAGGATGCCAGCTGAGGACACAAGGTTCCAAGCTGCCTTAGCAAGCTTTCATGGTAAAACTTTCATACATCTCTCAAAACACAGGTTGTGGGCAAAGATCACTAATCTACCTTCAAAAGCCACGACCAGATGCAAACAGGGACCAGTGAAAGGCTTCAGGGCCTCCACATCTGCATCTGGGAACGGCATAAAGGGCTGTAATAACTCAGGTAAAATCCTGCTACAAAACAAGGGAAGGACAGATGCAGACCACGAACCAAAGCTGTGCAGGTTCTGGAAATGACCTCGTCTGTATTGTCTTGGGAAAGTTTACTAAGCAATCTTTTAATATTGTAACTGATTTCTGCTATATTGGAAGTTAATACCCCATCTTGAAGGTTTGTTTATTTGAGATATCGTTAGTTTTTATCAGTTAACTTAAATGCGTTCTATTTGGTTTCTTGTGAATCATATGAGGTTTGGATTTTCATACATATGCATACAAAGTAACATAATGACAGGTAAGGGCCAACAACTGATAAAGAACTAAGTGACTGACGAAATAACAACGTTTAACATCATATCTAAGGTCTTGAAGCAAGCGAAATTGTCTAGTTAATTTTTCCATCAGAACGCAAGTTCCTTAAACAGACAATTCAAATAACATTCAATCAGCTCAAGACTTCATCATGTCACGCCCAAATTGTTAAAAAATCACAACAATGCCATCTCAGAATGCGTTAACCCCACATGGTTAATTGCAAATGAGATTGAGCAAACAGGTATCACACACATCTCTGAATTGGACATATTATAATATGTACGTGTAACAGTAGGTATATACCCGCACCACGTAACCTACACAACACCCACTGCAGAAAAGGCCAAAAGTGTGAGACACTTTGGCTTAGTTGCCCAGCAACTCTTGGTCCATAATATTCACAGTAAAGCAGCTATATCTCCTATCAAATAGGAAAATTATCATGTCACAAGTATTCAACACTCACTCCTTACACAGGTAATTATACAAAGAGCACACAACACATCAAAACAGTGTCAACTAAACAAAAAAGGGGGGAGAGAATCTGTATAGCTAAAAGAATATCTGTGAAAAGCCAAGTATGTATTAATTTTCAAAATGTGACAAGCTGGAAACATGTGAGTATGAAAGGTAATACAAACCCCAGGCGAGTGTACCTCTCCCAAAACATCGGTCATGGTAAGGGAATTGATATCTGGGCAGTGGACGGAACCACTAAATCTAATTTGGGAGAGAGGTTACGCTGGTGAGTCTGAAGAAAAAGAGTTAAAATGAACCCCTTCCAGGTCTGTTGCACCCCACAAGGTACAAAATCACATCAGCAAGAACCAGAGTGACGCAGGTTTATTTTAAGGACGACCAGTGTGGCAAAAAGCAGTTTATAAAAATCCGTGAATGTGTGTATGATGTGTGGAATGATGGCCATCAAAGCGAATGAGAGAATGAATGGACAAGAGTGTTGTATGTCTGGACAAATATTGAAACACTAAAATACCTCACAAATAACAATACCTCCGCCACAGGGTCATTTAAGAGAATTTAGTTTTGCTAAGCTTAGCCTGTTTCTTAATAAAGTTGTACTCCCCAGTTATTTAAAACCCTCAGGTTAATAAAGCTTATAAGTTTGCACGGTTAGGCCAAGGCCTATAGATTAATAAAGGTATTTCTCCAAGTTGCACTACCCTATAGGAATATAAGAGAGTTTTAAAAGGTTCACAATAGGACTATAAGAGGCCAAGGCAAGCAGTATGCTGGATCATTGCAAGCCTTGGTAGTTTATAATGTACTGTTCTGATTGTTTGCGCTGTTGTTTTTGTAATGTTCTCGTGACCTTCTTATACAATTAGGAGGGGGGAGATGTAGGGAACATGTCCCGAGGTGCAACGGGAAGGCGCTGAAGCTAGGGGACATGCGCAGAAACAGACACTCCTATTGGCTAGGAGTCACGTGGGATCAAGGTATAAAAGACTGCGCGTTGTTTGAATAAACCTCTTTGTTTACCATCTCACAGGGAGCGTGACATGATTTCTTTATTATATAAAGGCAGCGGCCACGTAGCCGCTACAGATTAACAAGAATATCAAATTAAATACATGAAACAGTGGCATTATTAACCCTTTTCCATACAGCACAATTTTGAAGTGTGGTCTCTATTAGAAGAATTTGCAATGAAGACACTTGTACAGAGTAACTCAAGGAAAGTGAGGTATATAACTCTTCAATGTTAATTCACTGCACAGTCACTACTAACTACAAATACTATCACTTTGACCACCACGGACAGATTAACCATGACTTTGGCTGCTGCTCATAAACGTTGCTGTTCTGATTGCCAGTCAGGACTCTGGCAGCAGCTGTCATCATCATCATGGCTAGGCTTTGCGAACGAAGATTTGGGAAGGGCTCTACCCACGTTTCTTGCAAGCGCGTTGGTGGCTAAAAAGGCCAATACGAGAAAGGCAAGTCCAGTTGCAAAAGGCACAGCAGAAAGACTCCTTAGATGGTATACTCTGGAAGGCACAATTCTTTCCGCGTTGTCTTTTCTCCTCAAGGGTGATCCTACGTGCTTTCTCAAAAGCATCAGCAGCGTTATAGATGGTCTGTCTCCAGGCCTCCTGATTGGAGGCCAGAATAGACCAGTTATGGTGATCAATATGGCCGAGGCTGAGTTGTTGCTTCAGGGAATCCTTGTATCTTTTCTTCGGGCCTCCTCTCTTGCAGCAGCCAGTGGCAAGTTCACCATAAAGCAGGATCTTAGGGAGGCGGTGGTCCTTCATCCTGGAGACGTGCCCTGCCCATCGCAGCTGCGTTCTCAGTAGCATGGCCTCAATACTTGTGATTGCTGCCTGTTCAGGAACAGATGTGTTGGTCACATAATCTGACCAGTGGATGTTTAGGATTGCACGGAGGCAGCGCTGATGGAAGCATTCTAGGAGACGCAGGTGGTGGCGGTAGATGGCAGCAGCTGTATAAAGGGTAAAAAGACCTATGATGGTTGTAGGTAGGGAGATGTCAAACTCAGTCTTCTCTTTGCCGAACGTTTCTCAGCACCATCATCTACAATTCACAAGGGGTTTATAACAGAGGAGCATAATATGTAGGTGTTGCACAACAAAAAGGTATATAAGCAAACAGGTTTATAAGAGAGACATTAATTCTGCAGTTCCTCTACTGGCTGTAGAAGCAAGTTGTAGGATAAAACCTCACACTTTGAAAATCAGAAGATTGTCAACCTGAATTTTCTTTGGGTACTTCAGTATCTTACCATCAGAATCCCTGTCACAGTATCTGGGCAGTCTTCAGCCCATGATGAAAACATTGTTTTCACTTCTCTTTTATGCACAAATCATTTTGTCCTGTTCTGAATGCTTTCTTCTTTCTTTTTTCTTCTTTTTTTTTTTAATACATTTTAAAGTCCAGAACAAACATTTATGCAACATAATAGTTACTGAAGAGTTGAAAAATTTATAATCTTCCCATTTGGAAGCATGATTTTTTAGATTTTAGAGTTTGTTATTTTTAGATAGATAATTTTCTGCTCCAGATGTCCAAATACTGACATTTCCAAGCATTACTTCTACATATTTGAGTTTAAAAAGGCTATAAATAGAAACAAAGGGGCTGATAGTTTTGACATCAGCTGAAGAAGAGAATACAGCTGACTTTCTTTAACAGGAGTCACAGAAGATGCAACTTGTAAAAGATGAAAAAATAAAGAGCTCAAAATCTACGATGTTAACACCATTAAAGATTTTTCAGTTTAGATATTTCTAGAGCTTGTTCTATTAATCTCTGAAGAATGGTGTTGAAAATGGGGTTAAAGTCTTGCACCTGAATAACTCCTAGTTGTGTCATATTAGATATCTGGGGTTTTCTCTCTTCCTCAGACAACTATGATCAATTCACAGACATTACAGACTTTGGATAGAAAATCTCAAAGGAAAATATTTTTTTTTGTAATACCGAGGATTTAAGTGCACAGTGTGGAATATGCTATTTTTCATTTGAGATAGACTTGAGGGGAAAGTGTAAAAACCTGAGGGAGCAGCTAATTAAAAACTTTACTTTGCACACTTCCTTAACCCTCGCCTGAATGCAAGTAATTTTCAATTATTACGTGGATACTTTGTGGCCAATGGGGCCTGACACTTTTCCCCCTCTACCCAGTACTGGCAAAGTTGCACCTCAAATCCTGTATTCAGTTTTGGGCCTCTCACGACAAGAATGACGTTGAAGTGCTGGAGTGAGTCCAGAGAAGGGCAACAGAGATAGTGAAGGGTCTGGAGCAAAAGTCCTGTGAGGAGCGGCTGAGGGAGTTGGATTTTTTTACCTGGAGAAAAGGATGCTCAGGGGAGACCTTATCACTCCTGCAACAACCTAAAAGGGCATTGTAGCCAGGTGGGGGTTGGCCTCTTCTCCCACGTAACAAGAGACAGAGACGAGACAAGAGGAAATGGCCTCAAGCTCTGCCAGGGGAGGTTCAAGTTGGATATTAAGAAAGAATTCTTCACAGAAAGGATTGTCAAGCATTGGAACAGGCTGCCCAGGGAAGTGGTCGAGTCACCATCCCTGGGGGTGAAGACATGTAGATGTGGCACTTAGCCACACGGTTTAGAGGTGAACAACATGATGCTGGATTAACAACTGGACTTGATAATCTTAGAAAACTTTTCCAAATGATTCTGTGATTCTGTTCTATAATTTGAGAATAGCAGCAGCTGGTGTGGAGGCAACAGCTTTCTCTTTGGCTACTGGTTCTCGGTCCTTCCACCTTCCCATACCTTCTTCCTCAAGGCAGAGGGTTAGTTCCCAAAACCACCTGATCTCGACCAACATTTCCTCCCTTTTTTAATTGTCTTTCTCAACAGAGCAAAGCCTGAGTTTGGTTCTGCCTTAAAGCAGGAAACTAGCAGTGTTGGTTCAACCTTTGGAGAAAACTCTCCAAGCACAACTCATAATGAAGTTTACTAATAAAATCCCAGAATTATGACAGTAATATTAATCAATAGTTTTAGTAAATAGTGAGAGAACTTTTAAATACCCTTTTCTTCATCACAGATGATGATTGTCAGGACAGACTTATTTCCTTAGATATACAGTATGGAGTAACTCTCAGGTATCTTATCTATTCTTTGAAGTTACATATTGGCAAAATCGATGGTATAGCTACAAACAAAAAAAAAAGGATACTTTCTAAACTAAAATACATTTATCTAATAAGCTACCTTAATATCCACCCAGCCTAATTAATTACTTTAGTTCATTTGCTTCAAGTCTGATTTGTATTTGTGTTTTGCAATGTCA
>NW_020925744.1:5992390-6066393 GCF_003984885.1 Neopelma chrysocephalum
CAGGGCTGTACTCTGAATTTAAGAGGGTGTGCAGGGTGCAGGGTGTACTCTGAATTTAAGAGCACTATTAAAAACACAGACTATCAAGTCAATCTTTTTGTCTTACACTTCAAATTCCTTAACAGAGAGAAAGATATCATATCAAGGAATTATGAGTGAACTCAATGACACTTTTGTAGAGGGTAATATGAGGACAACAGTTGTGATCACTGAAACAAAATCCTCAACACAAACCTGGGAACAATTCTTGCCCTCCAAACTAACATCAAGTCACCCTTTCATCATCATGTAGTCATTTCTTACAGCCACAGAATGGATTTCCATGCTCCTTGTGTCTGCAGGACACCTCTGTGTCTTTCTCAAGGACAGCTTCAGAGCAGCCAGCAGGAATGCAGAAGCCCTGTGGTAAGCACTGGTAACATTTACTTGACAGATCCTGGTATCACATTTCTGTTGTTGCAGCAGAACATGAGCAAGATGCCAGGGCCTGCTCTTCTACTCTAGGTAAAGATGATCACTGCAGGAATGGTGATGCTTACATCATGCTAAGGATGCACCTGGATGAAGGCAAACAGTGCTTTTGCTCCCTCAGGTGGATAAAGCTGCACTGCTTCTCCTTCACTGTGCAAGACAGAGAACATGCTGCAGATGAGAAAGCAATAGCAATTGTATCTTATATAGTGAATCCATCCTCGATCAACACTCATAAAAAGAACTGCACAGTGAAGGCTGGATATCACCGAATGACATATACAGAAAAGAATAACCTAGAGCTAAAGTAGGAGAAACTACTAACACAATGAGTATATAAAATTGACCACTGACCGAATCCATTTGATTTTTTAGGTGAGTGTTCTGTTTCTGAAGGGGGGCTCCCCCCTGCCGGAACCTGCGTGGGCTGTGGGGGTTTCCGCTGCTGGCTCCATGAGGCCATTGGGCTGCCCCCGGCTCCTCATGGGGCCACCCCCAGCAGGGGAAAGGAGAGGGGGAGCTTCGCCGGCATGGTTTGCACCCTTGTGGGAGAGGAGAGGGGGAGCTTCAGAGCACACAGAGGTTTGCCGGTCCAGTTTGGGGGAGGGGAAGGGTGTCGGGTGGGCTGTGGGGGTCCTCGGACTGATGGGAGGGTGGGTGGGGCAGCCCTGTATGAAGTGGGGCAGCCCTGTATGAAGTGTCACAGGTGAGCAGTGCGTGGGAAGATATGTGGTAACACAGTGGGGGGAGGATAAGTTCAGAGGGGTAGTGGGTTCTTCTGGGGGGTTGGCGGTCTTGGCTGGGCTGGGGTATTGAGAGGTACCCGAGCCTCAGTTGGGTATGGGGGCTGGAACGGTTTGTTTTTGGCTCACCTGCGGTTACTGTCCAGGTTCAGTATGTGCTGGATATATTTGTTGCGTCCTGAAAGGGTAGTCAGGAGAAAGGGATGTTCCTGGGTATTTCCTTGGGATTGAATATAGATGGGTGGCAGAAAAGTAAGGAGTGAAAGGCTTGCTCTAATGGGATAGAAGCCTGTGTACCCCTATGTGGTTGCAAGCTACACTGGCGATGGTATATGCCTTTGGTAGGGTCGCCCATGCCAGACAGGTCAAAACCATAGGGTCAGATACAATATATCCATGGGCAGGATGAGCTCGTTAGCCTTCTGGCAGTCATCCTAGGAGAAGGACAACTCTAATTCCAAACCCGGGCAGATGGAGCTTGTAAGATGGCCCTGTAAGGCCATCCATCTAAGAGAATGATACTCTAATTAAACCTATGTCCTGAGGACCTCGCTGCCACCATCCAAGCTCGCTCGGCCCTGGCAGATGAACCATAGGATTAAAGAGTGGGTCCAGTTCCACACATACTGCGTCTCACCTAAAAAATCTACTGCGCAGGCTCGAAGGTTTTACCCACATTTGGAAAGCCCTGTAGTGATGGGCGAGGGCCGAAACGGCAGGTGAAAGGTGCACTGGAAGCAGCAGTCCCAACCCTGCATGCAAGTGGTTCAGGACATTGGTTGTTAGAGACTGACCGGAGATGACAGTCTCTTTGGGCAGCATCCTGAATGACCAAGCAGACTTTTTCAAGGAGAGCACTGCTTGCTCCACTCGGAGACAGGACTATAAAAGGTGGTCTAACCAAAGCTCATCTCCCTCTTCACCCGGTTGGTTAACCGCAGACCAACGAGCATCTTCTACTAACGCGGTCGCACAAAGATCAAACGACAAAGGCATACACCTGCCTCCAAAGGTGTACCCAAACGGACTCTCGCATACTGGAACATCAGAACCGTGCTTGATACTGCAGATAGTGGACGTCCTGAGCGTCGCTCTGCCCTAATTGCCCACAAGCTATCACATCTCAACATCAACATAGCTGCTCTCAGTGAAGTTCATCTCTACGAGGAAGGCAGCCTTAGAGAACGTGGTGCCGGTTACACACTCTTTTGGTCAGGTAAGCCCAGAACCGAAAGGCATCTCTCAGGAGTTGGCTTCATTATTAAAAACTCTATTGTTCCTGAACTAGAAAATCTGCCAACAGGTCATTCTGACCACATTATCTCCCTACACCTTCCACTACACAACAAGCAACATATTGTCCTCTTTATGCCCCAACTCTCCAAGCTGACTCTGCCAAAAAAGATAAATTTTACACTGACCTGTGCCACCTTACCCAAAAGGTTCCTGCATATGATAAGATCATTATCCTTGGTGATTTCAACGCCAGAGTAGGAAAGAACTTTGAAGCCTGGAAAGGAGTATTAGGCAAGCATGGTGTTGGAAACTGCAACGATAATGGTCGACTTCTGCTAGAATTCTGTGTGGAGCAACAGCTCACCATCACTAATACTATCTTTCAGCAGAAAAATAGTCTGAAGACAATCTGGATGCATCCTAGATCTAAGCATTTGGCACTTCATGTTGGATGATGTAGGAGATGTCCACCATACTTGCGTGAAGCCTAGTGCAGAAGGCCAAATAGACCATCAACTTGTGCACTGTAAACTTAACTTTAATCTTAAATTCAAACCTAAAAGGGGCAGTATCCCAAGGAGGAGACTCCAAGTTAACAATCTCCAATCAGCCACAGTGAGAGACAGATTCCAGGCAAATCTTCAAACTAGGCTCGAAAACCATTCATTGATTCTATAGATGCCTCTCCTGAAACACTTTGGAACCATATTAAAAACAGATCCTGCAGTCCTCTGAAGAATTCTTAAGGTTCTCCTTCAAGAAGAACAAGGACTGGTTTGATGAAAACAATCAAGAGATCCAGGAATCGTTGAGGAAGAAGAGATCTGCTCACCAAGCACACCTTGCACTGCCATCCCGTCACGTAAGAAAAGCAGCCTTTCGTATTGCATACAGCAAGCTCCAACAGAAACTCCACGACATCCAGAACAAGTGGTGGATCAATTTAGCTGAAAAAACTCAATTATGTGCAGATACAGGAGATCACAGAGGATTATAGGAGGCCCTGAAAACAGCATATGGGCCTACATACCAGGTCCAAAGCCCTCTACTCAGTGCTGATGGTCAAAAACTTCTGAGAGATAAAACCTCCGGTCTGAATTGATGGTCTGAACACTTTCAGACTCTTTTCAGTACTAGCCATGTAGTTCAAGACACAGCAATTCAGTACATCACACAAAAACTGGTGAAGTATGAATTGGATACTGCCCCCACTTTGGGAGAAACCTTTAAGGCCATACAGCAGGTGAAAATTGGCAAGGCAGCTGGGGTTGATGGAATTCCACCTGAAGTCTGGAAATGTGGGGGCCTTGCACTCCATGCTAAATTTCACGAGTTTGTGGTGTGCTGTTGGGATCTAGGCGAACTACCATCAGACCTTCGTGATGCAGTCATCATCACTTTGTATAAAAAGAAAGGAGATAAATCAGACTGTTCAAATTATGGTGGTATTACTCTGCTCTCCATTGCTGGCAAAATCCTGGCAAGAATTATTTCTGCTGTAGCAGAAGGAATTCTACCTGAAAGCCAATGTGGTTTCAGAGCCAACAGGAGTACCACAGACATGGTATTTGTTCTGAGACAACTGCAAGAGAAGTGTAGGGAACAGAACAAAGGTCTCTATGTAACCTTTGTTGACCTCACCAAGGCTTTCGATACTGTGAGCAGAAAAGGTCTATGGCAGATTTTGGAACGTTTAGGTTGTCTCCCCAAGTTCCTTAAAATGATCATCTCACTCCATGGGGACCAGCACAGCCAAGTCAGATATGGCAATGCACTTTCTGAGCCCTTTCTAATAACGAATGGTGTGAAACAAGGCTGCGTTCTTGCACCAACCCTATTCACAGTCTTTTTCAACATGATGCTTCAAAGGGCCACAGTAGACCTCGACGAAGAAGATGGTATCTACCTTCGATATCATACTGATGGAAGCCTATTCAACCTAAAGTGACTGAAGGCCCATACTAAGACCTTAAACCATCTTGTCTGGAAGCTGCTTTATGCTGATGACACCATCCTTGTCGCCCACACAGAAGCAGCTCTGCAGCATTTAACATCCTGCTTCGCAGACAGTGCTGAGCTCTTTGGGCTGGAAGTCAGCTTAAAGAAGACTGAAGTTCTCTATCAACCTGCACCTCAGGAAACCTTCCATCATCCCCATATCACCACTGGCGAATCAGAGCCATTGTGCTCTCTACTCTTTTATATGGTTCCGAAACATGGATCATCTACCACCACCACCTGTGACTCCTAGAACGCTTCCATCAACCCTGTCTCCGTACAATCCTAAACATCCACTGGTCAGATTATATGACTAATACGTCTGTTCTAAAACAAGCAGCAATCACAAGTATTGAGGCCATGTTTCTGAGAACACAGCTGCATTTGGCAGGACACGTCTCAAGGATGCAGGACTACTGCCTCCCTAAGATCGTGCTCTATGGTGAACTTGCCATAGAGAGTGCAAGAGAGGAGCCTCAAAGAGAAGATACAAGGACTCCCTGAAACAACATCTCAGCTTTGGCCGTATTGATCAACATAACTGGTCTACTCTGGCCACCAATCGGGAGGTCTGGAGACATCTTTAATGCTGCTGATGCTTTTGAGAAAGCAAGCAGGTTCACTCTTGAGGAGAAAAGACAATGCAGAAATAATCGTCTCGCAGAATATACCACCTAAGGAGTCTTTCTGCTCTGCCTTTTGCAACCGGACATGTCTATCTCATAGTGGCCTTTTTAGCCACCAGTGCGCTTGTAACAAACGTGCGTAGAGCCCTTCCCAAATCTTCATTTGCAAAGCCTAGCCATGATGATGATGTTCTGTTTCTGAAATTGTTCCCTGTTTCAGCTGGGATAGAGTTAATTTTCTTCCTAGTATCTGTTACATTGTTGTGTTTTAAATTTAATATGAGAATAATGTTGATAACACACTGGTGTTTTGTTTCTGAGCAGTGCTTATCCTACGTCAAGGACTTTTAAGTTTCCCTTCCCATCTTCATTGCCCTCCTTTGGGCGGGCAAACAGCTTAATATCTTTCTTTTATTGTGGTCCCCCAAACTGCACACAATATTTAAGGTGAGGCCACACCAGTGCAGAGCAGAGCTGAGTGGGACAATCCCCTCCCTCGACTGGCTGATGCCCCCCAGGACACAGTTGGCCCTCTTGGCTGCAAGAGCACTGCTGACTCTTATCCAACTTGCCATTGACCAGGACGACCAGTTTTCTTTCCATCATCTCAATCCTTAGGCTGTACATACGTCTGGGTTTGCCCCATCCCAGGTGCAGAATCTGGCACTTTCCCTTACTGAACTTAATATAGCTGGTGATTGCCCATCCCCCTGATTTGTCTAGTTCTCTCTGCAGGGGCTCCCTGCCTTTGAGGGAGTCAGCAGCTCCTCCCAGTTTGGTATCATCCAAACTTGCTTAGTACTCTTTCCAGTCCTATGTCCAAATCTTTTATGAAGATGTTGAAGAGCACAGGGCCTAAGATGGAGCCACTAGTGACAGGTTCCCAGTCTGACGACACCCCTTTCACTGTTACCCTCTGTGCTTGACCCTTGAACCAATTGCTTATCCACTACATGAAAGGAGGAAACCAACCCCGTGTGAGGATCAAACTCATGACCTTCAGATTATGAGATTGATGTGCTACTTACTACTTTCACAAGGCTCCTAAAATTTATTTTGTTTCAGTTATTAAACTGTTCTTATCTAAACCCACAAGTTTTAATTTTTCTCCCCTCCACTGGAGAGGGAAGGGTGGAACAAGCAAGTGGATGTGTGGTACTTAGTTGGCTGGGGTTAAACCACAACACTTCTACTAATTTTTCTTCTACATCTACAAACCAAGAAAAAATCTGACTGAATAACAAGATTCAAAACTGTTGAACAGAGATATTTCAGGCCACTAGGCAATGAAAATAAACCAACCAACCTCATCTCTTTACTTCACATTCCCAGGAAAGAGATGATTAGCCACACATGCAATAAAGGGTAATATCCATGATGAATCACAGAATATTGAAGGTTGAAAGGGACCTCTGAAGATCATCTAGTCTAACTCCCCTGCCAAGTCAGGGTCATCTAGAGCAGGTGTCATAGGTTTGAAAAAAGATCTTGGAATTTTTTCCCAATGTCCATCCCTCACCCCCCCATCTCTTTCTTCTGGGATGGGTGTGGGGCCGAAGCAAAGCTGCACACAATGGGCAGTGTGGGAGCGGAGGGAAGGCAAGCTCTTTTGGGAAATGGGGATGGCTGGGAGTCTTCTCTTCAGGGTTTTTTTGGGGTTTGGTCCACAGACTGGACAGAGCAGGAAGCCCTGTTTCAGCTCCTCCTTTTCTTTTCCTGAGAGGAAGTTTTTTTTCCCATGGGACACCTTGCGGAGGACAGAGGACAACTGAGAGGGAGAGACCGACCCATCTCAGAGGGAGGTATTCTGCTTTCGGGACTGCCTGTGGGAAAAAGAGCTCCTTCATTGCTGGCTGTGAAGCCATCGGCCGCTGGCTGCTGTGGGCACACATGGCTGCCAGCAGCTGTTGAACTTCCAGGACAGTCTCACCTTCCTCCCTCCTTTCCCCCACCCTGCCCCGAATTGCTGTGGGTTTCTTCTCCCCCACCTGGGGAACTGGGACTTTGTTTTGTTTCTTCTGAAAGTTTTTGATTGCACCATTTGTTGTTTATTCAGATTTTGTTAATAAAAAGCTGTTCTTTTCCTTTTCCACACTTCCACCTGAAACATGTCTAGGTGGATTTTGAATGTTTCCATAGAGGGAGACTCCACGACCTCTCTGGGCAGCCTGTTCCAGTGGTCTGCCACCATCAACGTAAAGAATTTCTTCCTCATGTTGAGATAGAACATCTTGTACTTTTTTTATAGTCATTTCACCTCGTTCTGTCACTGGGAACAACTGAAAAGAGTCTGGCATCATCCTCTTGGTGCCCACCTTCGAGATATTTATATACATTGATGAGACCCCTCTCTCAGTCTTCTCTTTTCCAGACTAAACAGGCCCAGCTCCTGCAGTCTCTCCTCATAGGAGAGATGCTCCAGACCCCTAGTCATCTTTGTGGCCCTTTGCTGGACCATCTTCAGTAGCTCCTCATCTTTCTTGTACTGAGGAATCCAGAACTTCACACAATACTCCAGATGTGGCCTCAGTAAAGCCAAGTAGAAGGGTAGGATCACCTCCCTCGACCTGCTGGCCACACTCTTCCCAATGCACTCCAGGATACCACTCACCCTCCTGGCCTCAAGGACTCACTGCTGGCTCATGGTCAACCCATCATCCACCAAGACTCCTAGGTCCTTCTCAGCAGAGCTGCTCTCTAGTAGGTCAGCCCCCAGCCTGTGCTGGTACTCGGGGTTATTCCTCCCTGGGTACAGGATCCTACACTTGCCCTTGTTGAACCTCATTAGGTTTCTCTCTGCCCAACTTTCCAGCCTACCAAGGTCCTGCTGAAAGGCATCACAGCCTTCAGGTGTATCAGCCACTCCCCCCAGTTCTGTATCATAAGCATGAAATCAACCTTGGCTAAAAGTGAAATGTTCAGAGAAACTTATGACACTTGTATGTGAATATATGGACACAGATAACAATGTAAATGTATAGATCTTGTCAGTAAAAGTAAAGTTATAAGTCGATTCCAGTTACCACTTGCAAGAAGTTAGTTAATGTGATTAAGTCATGCTTAACTAAACGTAAAATTAATTTTAGTCTAATTCTCAAAAATGTAAACTGAATATCACAAAGCAAAATGAAAACTCTTCAACACATCTGAAAAATGGATATGCAAATTTAAGAGTTCATCCTCATAGCTGGATAAAAACAAATATTACTGCAGACATACCTTCCAATCATGCTGGTTTTCCAAACACAGTCCAGAGTTACTACTAATGGGGAATCTAACTGCAGTGCTTGTTGTCAGCAATTTAATACACCCTTACTTATCCTCCTGAGACAGATGGGTAAAGAACACATTTATCTTTGAGCAGTGAAGGCTCAAGAAATGCCAGGCCTCTGAACCAAACATCTCATCCAGAGTCTGGTAGCAAAGCAACAGCAACTGTAAGCTCACAGCCACAGAGATTAGAGCTATAATGCCCTATTCACTCATTCCAGCTAATTCCCCTGAAAACTCAATGTCCTTACCAGCACTTCGCACAATTACCTCTCACTATTTTATTGTTGCAGCTTTTTTCTTCACCTTTGGGGTCAGAAACACACTGAGGAGAAATGGCGTGTAACAGTAACACCTATTTGTATTTAGTCTGTAGAGAATCATCTGTTGTCTCTTATAATCATAATCTCAGTTTATGAGAAAAATGGTAAGGAAAGCACATGTGATTCACTTGTAACATTTCCATCTTTTAAAATGATCGCTATTGTTTATATTTCTGAGCTGAAAAAAAAATCAAAATTCTTTTGAGTGAGCTTAAATTGTTCTGGAGAATTTAAAGGACAGATGCCTTCTGTCCTTTAAATTAGTTATTTAGAAAAGGGGTAAGGTGTATGTGCTCCATACACTTCTTTCTGTGAGTTGTTCAGGTTTGTTGCATATATATTTAATTTTGTTTTCACTTATTAATAATTTAATCTGTGTATATATTATAGGAAAAATAAGATGTTAAGTTATGTAAGCCAAAATGTAGCTTCAAAATGAAGGGACCTAGTCACCTAAAATACCTAAAAAATTTGTTTTTCAGACAATGCAGATATGTTAAAATTATAACAAACTAAACTGAACTGAGGCTGTTAAGGTTGGTATCACAATATTAAGAATCCCCTGGTGGGAAATTTCTAGCTTTGATCTAAGTCAATCCTCATAGGAACAATTCTCAGACAGAACAAAAGACACAATTCTAAGCTTATTTTTGCATTTCAAAAAAGTCTTCTGAAAAATCAACGTAACACTTAAAATAGAATGAATACAGATGCTTCATTTCTTCAATGCAAGAAAGTTAGAATTGGTACCCGAGGGTACAATGAAGAACCACCACTTCTTCAGCTGAAATATAGGCTCAGTTAGCCCATAAACAAATGGCTGAATACATGTTACTCATTGCTTCTGAAACATATTAATAATCTCACATTAATAACAACAAAAATCATTCATCTCTACCAAGAGTTGCTGGTTAGCTCTGCCCAAAAACGATGATATGAAGGAATGAAAGCTGGTGTTCTCTAGGTTTATTTTTTTGTGGAAAAGAAATTAAGTTTTTTTGCAACTAAATTTTTCAGGGACAATATAAACTTTAGATGTGTTGGTGGTCATACATGTGTGGGAAAAGCACCAATATTTGCAACAGACAACTCTTCAGACTGTATTTGGAAGCAAAAGGGAGGATAGGAAGAGTGACTGACTATTTCTGGATATAGGAACAAGAATAGTTTTAGCCCCTAGAGAGAAAATGCCTTTTAGGAGTAAGGAAGTGAACAGGAATCCTAACTTTAAGCAGTATTTCTCTCACTGTGAAACCAGCACAGGGGCTTCCAAACTACCTCATGGCACTAGCAAGACTGGGCATGGTAATATCAAGGCAGGAAAAGTCCTGTTCAATCCGTGTTTTTGGACAGGCACAGGCGCTGCCTCCCAAATATGCTTTCAGCACCAGAGAAAGCTCCTGTGCTGATCACACACCCCTATCCAAAAGCCAAAGTCACACTTCTCCACTTCTGAGCTGGCTGCTCTGGGACCTCTCCCTGGCACCAAAGCCATCAACCTTTACTGCTCCATGGACAGCAACACAGCACCTGGAGGAAGGAAAATCAGTCTGGTATATTAGCTATCTAAGCAGGAGGAGGAAACCCTCCACAGATTTGGGAATGTTCCTTAAACTATGCCAATCTGGAATGGAAAATTTAGAAGGCATATAAAAAGCATGGGGACAACGAAAACACAGCTGGGACTGTCTCACCTCACCCTTTCCTGCTTCCTCCATTGTATCAGCAGCACTTTAGAAGCAAAGCCATTCACAAAAATACTCCAAATCACAGACCAATTAAGGGAACTCTCAGCTGAACCAGAGTGACAATATGGAGGCACAGATAGTGCCAGGATCATGACAGGATCAGCCTGACTCTTTTTCCCTGTGCCTTCCAGCTTTACAACCTGTTTTCTAGACAACTGCATTGCCACCTTCGTACCTTCTACCGCCATTCTCTCCACAGCCCCCTCTTCAACATAAAGAAGCCAAAGTATTGGTAAGGAGGTGTGCCATCTGCAGTGCTAGTTTCTGTAACATCCAGATTAACTTTGGCAGTCTCACACCTACCCATTCGTTGCCAGCTGCAAACCTAAATGGGTTTGACAGAATATGACCAGAACTCAGCAGTCCAAATGAATACAAGGAAACACAGAGAATTCACCACTGGCCTGTACAATTCTTTTTCCTAACATTCATTCTATATCACGTTATGTCATCAAAGAAACCAGAAGTAGAAAAACATTTGATGTCTATAATGATTTTTTTATATACCTTTGACTCAAAGAACATTGTTTTCAAAACGAAGACAATTTTTTATACACATATATATATAGAGAGAGATATTCTTATATGTCCCCCCACCTGAAATGCTTCTTGCTCTGGCTCTAAGGAGCATTACAACAATTTCTTCAGCTTTAAGCTTCAAGGCATTACTTGGTATGAGAAAGCATTGTAAAAAAATAACATTTTATCCAAGTGAAAGCATTACAAAGAGTAGAAGTAACTATGAATGAAAGTTTTCCCACATCATAAGAGTCTGTGATAGTTTCTGTGAGAAAAAGCACTTGTGCATATTTTGTGGAAAGTTTTGGTGCTAAGTCCTGAGTCCTGCTGACCTAAACTGGGCTGTTAAAGAGACAAATGTTCATCACTCAGCTCTCGTATTTTAAAAAGGTACAAGGTATTACCTAGCGAGCTTTAAGTGGTTTAGGAAATGAACCTAGATAAAGATCACAAAGTTTGTAAGCTTACTTAAAATTCAACATAATCATACTCTCTGGAAAAACAGGATTCAAATCCCTACAGAATTTGCTATAGCAAAAAGTACTTTTTTTCTGTCTTGACTCAAACACAACTTAAAAATTTCTGCTTTCTCCTACCCCACACTACTTAGGGCAGCAGCAAATGTATAATTGTTCTCTCCAATTTAACATCCTTTTTCTCACTTCAGAAACCTTACCTCACCTCACAGAATAGAATACAGAATTGCATTGGAATTTATTTTACCTGTATTTATCCTTAATTATTTTATCATCACAGCCCAATTTTTACTCAATATGAACAGTAAGTGCAACAACAACAAAGCTGATTCTGGTTCCATCAGACCTTATATTGCCTTTTGAAATTCAATGATTTCCTGAAGTTCTTTAGTCAAAATGAGGCTATTTTAGAACAGCATCATCAGCACTAATTAAATTAATCTCAGAACCTGATATAACATATGCAGTCATTAATGCCATTCCCTAGACACTGCAGGTGATGAATAGGACTTTCATGAGATTTGATGACCAAATATAAGAACAAGACCCAATTTATTAAGGCTCTCTGCCTCCTGTTCTAACCTGCATAACATAAAAACATTCAGAACAAAGCAATGGCACTGAAAATGGTTTAGAAACTTGCAGAGCTATCTCCAGCAAATGAATGCAATACTATAAATATAGGAGTGTTCATAATAGGTAATTGAGGAACAGCTATGAACCTCAACCTCAGTATGCACATAGACACACCGTAATTATTATAGAAAAGTTACAAGTGGTAAGAAGACCAAAGTGTTACAATTTTTTTAAGGGATTGGCCCTTGACAAGAATCATCCTATGAACAGGTTCTAGAGGACCAGAGGAGCAGAATTCCAAATCTTAAAAAATTCTTTTGCTTATCCTTTTAAAAGAATTATATTAATATACTGGCCAAAATAAATAAGTGATGGCAAATTCCACCATCTGAAATGCAATTTTTCAGTTGATATCTAATTTTATGCTTTCAAAAAGGACATTTTATTTCTGTCTTGACTTCGTTCATAAGCACATTTGAATCACAGCTTTCCCAACAAACCACTGCATCATCTTCACGAGCACTTTTTACTAAGCTTTGTCATCATCACACAGTCTTCTGTAATGCTATCATATTCTCAATAAAAATATATAAAAAAAAGCCCCCAGTTACTACATATGAAGGTCAGCTTTTTATTCACTGAAGAAGATTAAAATCCTTCTTGAAACTCTTGAAGCCCTTCACACCATCAGACCTGCCATCAACATACAGAATACTTTTCTCAGTTTTACAACATAAAGCCTTGCAAAGAAGAGTATTCAGTGCAGAGGAAACAGTAAAGAAAAAGAAAATTACGGAAAGAAGCCAAAGTATAGTAAAGTTGCTGCAGAAGTCTCTCTACGCTAACAGGAGCTGGGCTTTTACAACTCTTGTTTGGCTTAGCAGTCAAATACATTTCATGACTGTGAGGCCTTGAGGTTTGCACACGTTTCAGAGTGCTTGCCCTAGGAAATCCCAGTTTCTGCATGAAAGAACTGCAGGTCAACACAACATAGATTTGTGTTGCTAATGAAGAGAAAGTATCACCTTTGTATCTGATTTACTTGATTTATTTCAGACTGCCCATTTCTGGGGACCTAAGATGACCAATTCTGATGTATGCACATCTACTCTAGGGGTACTTACACTTCACAAAGTTCATCTCACTCTTTGTGCTTGTATTAAGAATTTTTCAACTTCACAAATAGTTGCATACATGAAAACTATTCACACATTTCAAAAGGCTAGCCAGATAGGTCATAGCCAAAAATCTAGTAAAAAAAGACAACTCGTGTTTGAATATTGCTAAGCTTATGATGGAAAAAATGCTATGGAAAGTAAAACTCTTTTCAGACATGCCACGTACTGGTTCTAAAGCTTAACAAATAGACGCACATTGTCCCAGGTTTCTGAGACACTCACTCTTCATTGCAACAACCTTCTCTTCTTCTCAGTTACCATGAACTCCCGCATGCACTGGGTGGCAAGGGAACAAAAAGCCTGATAACTTGGTTTAAAATGTTTTGCCTGATAAACACTACCTCTTTGATTTGTAGACTTAACCAGCACCCAGCCTTCACCTAGGCCTTATCAACAGGGTTGCACAAAACAGATTCCCCCCAAAATGTGCAGAGGCTCTTAAATGTCCACCCCATCCTGTGGGATAGTACCTTCTACTTTCAGGTTTTTGTTTGTAATCATGCTTCTCAACAGAATTATCAGAAGTCTTGTTTCCAATCTACTTGTTGCCTCATTAATGCTCAGATTGTGACATTTGCAAACAGTCTGGTAAGCAAACTGTTGAAATCTTCCTTTGAGAAATTTCAAGATGCATTCTCATTGCGTGTTGAAACATCTCATACCACTACAAAAGACAGCTCAGTATCTTTTACACAGTTTTCATAATTTGTATTTCCATACTGTGTGTTAATAGGCTGTATAACTCAATGAGACAGGAAATCTTTGATAACAGGAATTAAAGATTAAAAAGGAGATTTGTAAATATACTGAGGATTCAAAAAGTTACTGTCATGGTTTGAAATCCCAAAATCCAGTTCCCTTGTTCTAGCCCTCCCTCCCACATTTCAACCCAGTGTGAGATTGGGTTTTCCAGACAAAAACACAAGACTCAATATGGGGGGAAGGGAATTATATTACAGTGACTGCACACATAAATATATAGTATAATACATTACATACAATCTTAACTCTATTTCTACCATGACAATAATATTTACAATGGGCCAAATCTCTTCTCCCTCCAAATAAAAGTCCAGGAGGGAAGAAGAAGAAAAGACCCCTTCCAGTCTCTGAACAGCAGGTCTCTCTAGAGCAGCAGTGTCTCTTCTTCTCTTCCATGCAGCTGTTGCTGTCTCTCTGCCAGCACACACAAGGGAGGCTCCAAGTCTCTCTCAGCCCCTCGTCTCCAAACGAAGGGTCTTTCTGTGGGCTGCGTTACCCCAGACAAAGGTTGCTCCACCACGGTCATATCAACGAAGTGCGGAAGCCTTCGTGACGGTCTGGTATTTTCAGGAGAGTCAAGCCCCTTGTCAGAGCTTCTGTGTTCTGACTCAAGATTGCTGCTAGCTTCTCTGAAGCTTAGCAGCAGTGGGGGGGCGAAGGTCACCCCACACACACACATTCCTCTGGCCATCCTGGCTTAGCTCTCAGGAGGCTTGAGCTTCTTAAGCTCCTCTCTGCAGTGCATACTGCACTTTAGGACTCCTCTCAAGTGGGAGTCCACCACCCCCTCCTCTTTCTCAGAGGGATCTCAAAGAAGTTTGGGGGGAGTTTTGCAGTTCTTACCCCAACAAACTCTGTAGTACTTCAGTTCTCTCTGCTGCTTTTCTCTCTTTCTCGGCTCGTAGAAGTTTTTCTGTCTGCTTTGCTGCATATTTGTTTTGGTGCTTCTCTTATCTCTTGGCTCTGTGCCACCGCTTTCCTTCGTCCACTGCTGTTCTGCCGCTCTTAGTGTCTCCTACTGCTGCTTACCGGAGAGAAACTCCCCCAGTTCTTAGCTACAGGCACTCAGCCCAGTTTAACACTGTTCCGAGTCCCTGTAACCCCCCAACCGGGGGCTGGGGGGGGTCGAAGCCCCAAGGGGCTCCGAGCCCCTTCCTCGTGGCCTCAGAACAACATGGCCACCTCTTCTCCAACAAGTACCACACCTTCTTTTCCGGTCTAGAGATATGTTTATATTTTGCAGGAGCACTGATTGGGTCAAACCCCAAGGGTCACCACCCCCTGGGGGTTACCACTTTCTTAGTTTCAGGGGGAAACCTGGTTCAAACCACTACAGTTACTATTAAGAACAATTGAATACTCTTTGTATATTCCCACAAAAGTTCTGAGATAAACAGCAATCCTGCAGTAACTGAGACACTGGAGGTGGGCTGGAACAAGGACAAGTGCTGAACCTCAAAACTGAAGTTGTGTTTCACAAAATCATAGAATGGTTCGAATTGGAAGAGACTTTAATTATTATCTCATTCCAAACCCCCTGCCATGTGCAGGGACACCTTCCACTAGACCAGGTAGCTCCAAGCCTCATCCAACCTGCCCCTGAACACTTCCAGGGCTGGGGCATCCACAGCTTCTCTGTGCAAGATGTTGCAGTGCTTCAGCACCCTTACAGTAAAGAATGTATTTCTGATACCTGATCACAACCTGTCTTCTTTCAGTTTAAAGCCATTAGTCCTTGTTCTATCACTGCCTGTCCATATTAAAAATCCCTTTGCACCTTTTTTTATGAGCTTCTTTGGGTACTGAAAGGTTTCTAGAAGGTATCACAGAACCACAGAATCATAGAATGTGCTTGAGCTGGAAGGGACCCAAAAGGATCATCAAGTCCAACTCTTAGCCCTGCACAGGACCATCCCCAAGAGTCACATCAGGTGCCTCAGAGTATCATCCAAATGCTTCTTGAACTCTGTCAGCCTTGGTGCTGTAACCACTTCCCTGGGAAGCCTGTTCCAGTGCCCAACCACCCTCTGGGTGAGGAACCTTTCTCTAATATCCAATCTAAATGTCCCCTCACAAAACTTCAGGCCATCCCCTCAGGTCCCGTCACTGGTCACCACAGAGAAGAGGTAAGTGCCCGCCACTCCTCTTCCGCTCGTGAGGAAGTTGTAGACTGCAATGAGGTCTCCCTCAGTCTCCTCTTCTCCAGGCTGAACAGACTAAGTGACCTCAGCCACTCCTCATATGGCTTCCCCTCAAGGCCCTTCACCATCTTTGTCACCCTCCTTTGGACACTCTCTAAGAGCTTAATATCTTTCTTATATTGTGGTGTCCCAAACTGCACACAATATTCAAGGTGAGGCCACACCAGTGCAGAGCAGAGCTGAGTGGGACAATCCCCTCCCTCAACCGGCTGGCGATGCTTTGCCTGATGCCCCCCAGGACACAGTTGGCCCTCCTGACTGCCAGGGCACTGCTGACTTTTATTCAATTGCCCTTGACCCTGACAATCAGGTCCCTTTCCACAGCACTGCTTTCCAGCACCTCATTCCCTAGGCTGTACAAACATTCTGGGTTGCCCAATCTAGGTGCGGAATCTAGCACTTTCCCTTGTTGAACTTCATATGGTTGGTAATTGCCCAGTCCTCCAATTTGTCAAGGTCGCTCTGCAGGGGCTCCCTGCCTTCAAGGGAGTCAGCAGCTCCTCCTAGTTTTGTGTCATCTGCACATTCGCTTAGTATCCCTTGCAGTCCTGTGCCCACGTCATTTATGAAGACATTGAAGAGCACAGGGCCCAAGATAGAGCCCTGTGGAACTCCCACATGGATATAACTGTAGTCTAAGGAAATACATGGAACTCACATAATTTAGTTTTGAAAGAGAGACAAATTTAAAATTGAGTGCCTTGGCACTTGTCTGAAATTAAAAACCAAAACTATAATACTTCATGTGAATCACAGAACCTGCTTTTTGTAACAATTCCTGAAGGCATTACAACACTACAGAAAGAAAAGGAATTAAAACCACTTGCAGAAACCTTAAAACAAAAGAAAAATACAGTCTCAGCAGTTGACATTATATCAACTAACATATCTGACCTCAATAAAAGTAAATTTAAAAAAACACACAAAAAACAAACCACCAAAAAAACCCCCAATAAACTCCCCCTTCCCCCCCAACTAAGTACATATATTCTGCAATATAGTCTGCATACTACTTGCCTTTTTCAAAAATTAATTCCAGAAAAAGCAGTTGGTTTGCTACTTATAAATAATAGAACCAACACAATCCTCTACCAATGAAACCTTCATGAGACAATTTTTAGTCATGTACTTTTCCCATATATGAAAAAATTACTAATTTATGACACAAAGTATTAGTTAGAGGAAAGCATTTATAGGTTTCTAATATTGCTGTTTTTCAGGGACTGGTGGTGTGTGTCTGTTTAATTAGCAAAACTTCACTAAGCTTGGGGGCAGTGTTGATCAGCCGCAAGGAGGGCCCTGCAGAGGGACCTGGATAGGTTGGAGAGTTGGGCTGATTCCAACGGGATGAAGTTCAACAAGGCCAAGTGCCGGGTCCTGCACTTTGGCCACAACAACCCCATGCAGCGCTACAGGCTGGGGACAGAGTGGCTGGAGAGCAGCCAGACAGAGAGGGACCTGGGAGTTTAGATTGACAAGAAGCTGAACATGAGCCAGCAGTGTGCCCAGGTGGCCAAGAAGGCCAGTGGCATTCTGGCCTGTATCAGGAACAGTGTGGCCAGCAGGTCCAAGGATGTGATTCTTCCCCTGTACTCAGCGCTGGTGAGGCCACATCTCGAGTACTGTGTCCAGTTCTGGGCCCCTCAGTTCAGGAAGAATACTGAGGTGCTGGAGCAGGTCCATAGGAGGGCAACTAGGCTGGTAAAGGGACTCAAGCACAAGTCCTATAAGGAGAGGCTGAGGGAGCTGGGGTTGTTCAGCCTGGAGAAGAGGAAGCTCAGGGGAGACCTCATCACTCTCTACAACTACCTGAAAGGAGGTTGTAGCCAGATGGGGGTTGGTCTCTTTTCCCAGGCAACTGTCAGCAAGACAAGAGGGCATGGTCTCAAGTTGTGCCAAGGGAGGTTTAGATTAGATATTAGAAAGAATTTCTTTCCAGAGAGGGTGATCAGACATTGGAATGGGCTGCCCAGGGAAGTAGTGGATTCTCCGTCCCTGGAGATTTTTAAAAAGAGGCTGGATGTGGCACTTAGAGCCATGGTCTAGTAACCGCAGCGGTAGTGGATCAAGGGTTGGACTTGATGATCTCGGAGGTCCCTTCTAACCCAGCTGATTCTATGATTCTGTGATTCTATGATTCAGCTCTTCCAACAGGCTATATATTACTACAGAAGCACCACAGCAGTAGTGCAGTGGAACACATGATATGATGCATTGGTAATTCTTTGTGTTAATAGAATTGACCATATTCAGCTGTGGAGCTAAATAACAAGTTCTGGCAAAGCCTGCTAATGCAAGCAAGATTTTATTCCCCTTTCCTCCTTCCTCAACATCCAATGCCATAACCTCTCAGGTAAAATTGTTATTTTGTATTCAGAAACACTGCACCCCAAAAGAGAGCTGGTGTCTTCTCTATCCATGTAACTGATGAATGAAAAGACACAACTAGTGTCTTTTCATTGGTCAGTTACATGGATACAAAACTTTATCACATGGTTAGGATTGTGCTATCATCTGTTATAATATCCTCAATACAAGATCATACCTCCTCCTCCTCCCACTAAAAACCAACTAAAATTGCCATTATCTCATTTATATTGCTCTTGTTCTTCCTTTCTCCAGGTCTCTGTGCAGGAAATTTTATTCAAGTGAGGCTCTCCTGCCACAAGAGAGCTTGTTCTCTGCCTACGCACGGTGTCACTAGACAAACATATACTTCAAGCAAATTGTACGGCAACTAGCTAAATCCAGGACAAATGCATATGCCACCCCCTAACTCAGACCCACTCTCTGTAATTTACATTCTTCTCCAAGTTATAGCAATCTAACTAAGAGAGGAATGTGCCTTAGTGCTTCTGGTGTTTTTGGTAGAGACCGTTAGTAACACATCATTTAATAGCTCTTGAGTTAGCACATCTGAGTTCATTTTTGCTTCTCAGTTTAATGTGATATAAAGCAAAAATCTGATGAGGTGGCTGATGGAGCTGGACTTGTTTAGTCTGGAGAAGAGGAGGCTTGGGGAGACCTTATCACCCCCTACAACTACCTGATGGAGGCTGTAGTGAGGTGGGTGTCAGTCTCTTCTCCCAGGACAAGAGAAAACATCCTCAAGTTGCACCAGGGGAGGTTTAGATTAGATATTAGGAAAAATTTCATCACAGAAAGTTTGGTCAAGCACTGGAACAGGCTACCTGGGGAAGTGGTGGTGTTAGTGTCCCTGGAAGTGTTCAAAATCATGTGAGTGTGGCACCTGGGGACATGGCGGTGACATGATGGTGATACTAGGTTGGTGGTTGGACTTGATGAACTTAGAGGCCTTTTCCAACCTTAATGATTGCCATGCTGTTGACTGAACTTGGTCTGACAATGTTTATTAGCACAAATATTAATTAATTTGAGCATAAAATATAAATTACAGGCTAACTCAGATAAGCATGACTGCTGCATCACTGTTATGAGGAGTCCTTACTTACAGCCCCTGTTTGAACCTACACATGCGGAACTTGCTGTTTCTGGTCACTTTTCCTAACTTGGGAACGCTAGATGCAATAACACAAGGATATCTGTAGCAAACCCAGCTCTGGTGCAACAAAGATCATCAGTTTTGCCTCAGAATGGACTTCACTAGATCTGAGTTGGTTCTTGCAGAGTCTGTTCACGTAAGCCAGGTTCTGAGAAAGCACAAAGCAGCAGACTGTGTCCAGCATTGGCACAGAGGTAGCAAAACCCCAGAAATCAAGTCCTGGAAGCCTGCAGCCTTAAAACCATGCTAAAGCTCTACTTGGTATAACCAACATCTCTGTACCATTTCTCAGTATGTTCTCTAATAGTGAAAATATCTGGGCAGTAAACTACAATTATTCTACTGTATGTGACCCCTAAAACACTCAACGGGGGGAAAAATCAAATCCTGCCATCTCTTACCCCAAGCACACATAATTTGTCCATTCCTGACCCGTGCTTTATCATTTCACATCATAAAAGACTGGAGAGGAATGGATGCCCTGGGTTAGGTATCATTTGCCTCTACTACAGTTTCTTACAGTAAGAGTGTATGTTAGCTTATTACTGTCACAGCCTTTTCACTTCAAATTGTGTCTCTAGAGGCTTGACTGTGTCCTATTTATGGGCACTATGGCTTGTATTAGTTACTTTATCCAAATTTACAACAAAATTAAGTTGAGTTAGAACTTCAATTTAACCTGAAGCTGCACACAAAGTCCCTTGTACTTGCCTGAACTTAAGATTGCTTAGGATTTTATTGCAGTAAGATTTTATTGATTTTGAAGTGCAAACATAACTGTGGGCAATGGGAAGTAATACAGATTTCAATATAATTTCTATTGAAAGGAGTGTTAAAGTAACTTTGAGTGAATTTAGTATTTGGTAAACTGACAACTGCAGAGATAAGATCACACAAAAAAAACCACTCTGAAGGGGAGGCAAATATCCTTTTGGATTTTGCTGGTTTGGTTTTCTTAATCAAAACTTCAAAGCCACATTTTTCACTGGTGATGCTTGCAGCCACATTTTTCACTAGTGATGCCTGCACTAAGGCTTTACATCTATATTTGGGGCATGCAAAAATGATCAAGAATGATTCTGTTATTGTCACTTGGTGAGTTACCACTGACTTGCTGCTTTTAAGCTCTGAAGTTTGGTTGTGTCCATCTTTAGTATGAGTTCATAGTGGTTTAAGTAAATGCACTGCACTTCCTATTTAAAACAGGAGGAAACTTACACCAATAGCATACCAACTCTGCCAAATGGTAACTCAATATGCCATGATTTCTATTGCTGCTGTAAAAATATGACTGTAAGCACCAAATAGCTTATTTCTCCAAAACAGGAGAAGTCTGGCAAACTTGAATGCACCCAGCTGCAAGCTTCAAGCGCTTACTTCACTGGGGAGCTCTGAAAAATATAATAATCCTGCTAACAATCACAGAAACACAAATGACTGCATGCGCACCAAATAGAACATTAGTCTGATACTGTTGCCTATGTTTTTCCTGGTTGCATCCATTTATATTTATTATTTTTTGTGGTTTGGTATCATTCACTTCTTGTCTCTGTTACCATGTCAACTCTCATCACCTTTCTCTTTTTCTTTTCAATTATATTTTTTCTCCTGAACACACTTTTTCTGTCCTCTTCCTTCCTAAGGCAGTCCTTTTCCCCTCAACTCCTACCAGGGGTATCTTGTACTCACCTGCTCTCTGTAAGCAGGTAGTTAAAATTGTCCTGCTCCAAGCTGTGCAGAGACCTTTTCACCCCTTGGTGAAGCTGTACTGGCTGCCTTGAATCACCTTCCTGTCCTGCATGTGCCTTAGCAGAACTTTTAGGAGGATCTGTTCCACGATCTTCCCAGGCACAGAGGGGAGGCTGGCAGGTTGGTATTTCTCAGGGCCCTCCTTTCTACCCTACACATGGTACCCCATGTGTACCATGTTTGCCTTTTTCCAGTCACCTAGGACTTCACCTGACTGTCATGACTATCCTTCTCAAGTGCCAGTTGAAGCAAACATAGAATATTTTGGAAAGTTGAGAAAATCTTCTCCTCTATTTTTTAACTATCCATTCAAAGTCTCTCAAGATCTAGGGCTAGCAGAATTCTCTATTGCCACTGGTCAATAATTGCAGCTATTTAGTTGCAGTTTGAGACATTCTATATATCTGTAAAGGTAACACAGCATATTAACAATGGCCTACACATTGAAGATAGCTCTATTAAAAAAAAAAAGCTTTTAAATCTGGTAAATAGAATAGGAAAATGCCTAACATAGTGGTCAATCAGGAGCAGCATCCTGGAATCCT
The DNA here is from genome assembly GCF_003984885.1 of Neopelma chrysocephalum. Lineage (NCBI taxonomy): Eukaryota > Metazoa > Chordata > Aves > Passeriformes > Pipridae > Neopelma > Neopelma chrysocephalum. The sequence goes on from NW_020925744.1 coordinate 6,014,335, forward strand.
TCACAACAAATAGTAAAAGAGTTTAAAAATAAAATATAAAACCAGAACTGCCTCTGACATGGTCTGCTACATTTAAGTGTTCTGTACCACCCTAATGTTACTTCAAAATAGTAAACAAGTGACTGAACACCATAACACTGGTAAGTTTCTAAAGCCAGGTTATGTTATTATTTTTCTGTTTCCTTGCAGATTTTACATAAAGTGCAAATTAAGATTATTCCACTCAATGCCTGTGGGCAATAAGACATTAAACATTATGTATTTTGTGCTTAACTCACACTTATATGCTTGCATATTAGAGTAAGGGCCTTGAACTCCAGGGATCATGCTGTCATGAAAAAATAGTCAACATCCCCATCTCAAATTAAGGTAAATGTCTTGCTTGCTGTTTTATAAATGGTCCAAGCCAACACTGCTTGTTTTGTGTTGTGATTCAAGTATGCGCATGGCATATAAAATGCCTCCAAACTAAACAACAGATTTGGGGTTCATCTGTCTCCAGTTGTGCAAAAAAATGGGACAAAATGATTCTGTCCTTCATTCTTCAACCTCAGGGCAGACTTTGTGAGCAAATTCAACACTAAACACTACAAGACTAAATCATTCCTTCCACAATTTAATTTGCCAGCTATAGGCCTCAAGACAGAAAGTCTTTTTGCATTCTGCCTTTCTCCAAATCAGTCCTCCCTTTACAAGGAATCAAAATAAAATATCACCTCATTTTTTCTGAAGAGGTCCTCACCTCCTGGGCTTGCTCCTGAAATATCGTCTTTGTCAAGGTTTAGATATTTCTACTTCCTCTTGACAGAATACCTGTAAGACTGCTCCACTCTGCAGAAATCCATATCCTCTTCTTACTATGGGTCCATCCAGTCTCCGTACCCGAACACTGACCAGTTCTGTGTTCTAACCCACAAATGATCCTGTTTCTTTTCCACACCAAGTAACATTAAGATCTACCGAGTTTCACCATTTCACCTTCCTTAGAGTGAGAATTTTTCTAGACTATCACTCCTTCTGCAAATTTTCCCCTGAAACTTTTTCACAGAAGGAGACTCTCAAGTCTTGAGGGATCTTAGCAGTGTGTATAAATACCTGATGAGAGAGATAAGAACAGGGGGCCAAATTCCTCTCACTCATGCTCATTAACAGCACGAGAGGCAGTGGACACAAATTGAAACACATGAAATTTCATATGAACATAAGATGCGAAGGTGGTCAAACACACTGCCCAGAGAGCTGTGGAGCTCTCATCTGCCAAGATACTCAAAACCAAACTAGACATGGTTCTGGGCAATCTGCTGCAGCTGACCCTGCTTGAGCAGGTGAGTGGACTAGATGACCTCAAGAGGCCCCTTCCAACCAGAACAACTCTGTGAAATCTCATTTCCATCTGTGTGAGCTTGTTTGAATGCTTTGTCTCCCTCAACAACTGAACCCTCTAGGTTTCCATTTCATCAGTCCCAAGGAAAACATCAAACACAAGGGCTGACTCTGAACCATTTGTTACAAGGCTGATCAGCATTTTCCAGCACTACAGCTTCATCTGCCTGTGTTGCTACTCCGTCATGTTCAGTTACATTCCTTGCCCTTCACTGGCAATTTTTGCCAGTTCACTATTCATCGATACTCTTAAACCATTAATAAAAGTTTGATAAGACTCAGTCCTAATGCAGAACATTTGTGGCAGCTTGCTATTAACCTTTTCCCAGGTTGAAAACTGATTATTCACTCTCCTGATTTCTGCCTCCGTTACTTAGATGTTAGAATTTCATCTCTCGCTGTACCACCACCCAGCCTCCCTAACAGCCTCTGCGCCGCAGCTTTGTAAAGGAGCCTCTCCTCTCATTCAGTCATGCATTTGACATGTGCTTGCAGAACCTCAAGAAAGAGGCTGAAATAAAATTGTTGATTTCTGCACAAGTATTTCAGGAGGTGGAGGAGGAAAAGGAACTTCTGCAGAGCAGAACAATTCTGCTTGCAGGGCTCTGGGACAGATTCTCAGTAGAGAGACAATAATACATCAAAATGCTTCAACAAATGAGTATGGCTACCAGCAAAAATCTAGATGAGGACTCTTGGGATCCAGGGTCTATCTGCACATAATGCATTGCAATATCATGGAATAAAATGTATAAATAGCTTTGAAGCCAGATAAGAGAATATAAGACCCTCACCACTTCCTACACCCACAGCTGTTGGAAGAATAGATCTCTTATATCTTTTATTTCTGACCAGAGAGCTTGATGGCCTGCATACAAGGATTTCATTTATGTATTTAAAAACTGAAAACCACAAGTGCTAGTGAACCAGCAGGCAGATGCAGTAAAACAAAAAGCAACTCCTTGTAGTATAGAGTGTGGGAAAATACAGGGCAGAGCATTTCAGTGCTGACAAAGATGAAAACGTTTTGCTTCATGTCGTTTAGGTCTGTAAGCTTCCTTCCACACCTGTCTAATGTTTAAAGTTGGGTTAGTGAAGCATCAAAATGAAGGTTTGTTTTTAGGTCTCTATTCCCTTGCAAGGTCAGATAGTGAGTCTGGAGTCATTCCCACAATCCAGATTTATGAGAATTTCTAGTTTTTCTCAGTATCCTATAAAAATATCTGCAAGATACCTTTGTCAATTTATTTAAAAAAAACCCCCACCAAACAAAAAACAAAAACCCAAATGATAACAATAAATAATTAGCTTTATTTTCCCCATTAAAATAAAGACAACTTGGTTTAAAATACTTGAAACAACTTCAGAAATTACTCATGGTTTATTTTTTAAACACTGCCAAGCACAAAATATCCAGCTTTGCACTTTTTCTGTTCTGGATTTACCTATCAGTAATTTAAATTTTCACAGCGTGGTAAGTTAATAGATATTTGTCTATGCTGTTATGATGGATTCAGTCGGTTTCCTAAATAATTTATTCTTAGTTTAAACCACAACCACCAACCATCAAAGAGGCCCCACAGCGTTCTGTTTCTTTCCCTGATTAACACCAAAGATTTTGCTGGTGCAAATATTGGAAAAACAAGTGTACTGTTGGGTTAAACATTTGCTTCATTTAAATTTTTTTTATCTGTTTTTAAATGCTGCTTTAATAATCTTTCTTGATAGGGAGCAGTTAAAATTCCAGTGGGAAGGAATGACAACCTGCAATCACAGTCAACTATGACTAAATTTTGTCGTCATTTTAAACATTGTGTCTCTTTATTAGCGCTACACTACATTATAGAATTTGATAAGCTTTCCAGAGGTTAATCTAAAAATTGACAACTAGTTTCTTACCTGAAACAATATGCAAGTTCAGCAAATTGATTTACTTCGGAATATTCATTGTGAATATTCTAGGCTTTACACAGGTTTAGACGTGACAGCTTGACTTCAAAATTGGTTTGTATTTTATCAAAAGCACGTTAAAAATGTAAAGAGAGAAATACAGCATTAGACCTTAGGTCAATAAAACCTTCTGTCAGCCCACCAATTTACCTTCTTCAGAAAGAGAATGAAAAAGTCAACTACTTGCACAACTCTAGCCCAGGTGAGATGCTTTGCCACCTGTCAACATCCACTGCTTACTTCAGAAATGACACATACCTTCATGTGGGATGTGGTTTTATTCTGTATAACCAACCTCTAAGAGGCATGCTCTAGTTACATTTATGTATTGCTGGCAGAATTTGCTTGTTTGCAGCAACTTCGCTTTTGCTTCTTTTCAATTCATTTTAGACCAGAACTGGTCATCCATTCAGTGTAAAATTGAAAACAACTCCTTTATGATCAGTATTTTTAAGCATATAAACTAGACAGTACAATAGCATACACTCAACCTAACAAAATGCTGCCTAGCCAGTGTGGGGAACAGATAATGTAACATTTTTAAGTGCTCCTTATGAATACACAATAAAATTCTAGATGGGGTTGGTTTCACTTTAATTTGATTTCATTTTCTCCAGAGTCAGCAAAGTCTGGTATGAACAAGTTATTGCACTTTATGAAATGTTTCTACAGAAGTAGAAATGTCTCAACACCTGTTTGGGACAACAGGAGCTGAGTTTCCCTCCTGCATATTCTCCTAGGCTTAGAATCATGGAATCACAGAATTGTTTGGCTTGGAAGGGACCTTAAAGACCACCGTAGTTCCAACCCCTCTGGCATAGGTAGAGACACTGTCCACTAGAGTGCTCGGAGCCCCATCCAAAATAGTCTCAGTAATTTAGGGGAAATACGCTGGAAAAAGCATATGGGTTATTTGCCTCTGCACAGACCCTGAGGAGAAAGAACTAAAAATGAATGGCCTGCATGGTGTCTGTTTCCCTGGAATCATGGAACCCCTTCTCAGTCAAAGCACAGTGGGCAGAACTACTCCTGCCAATCCATCAGCAGTGCCACAAGCACTCACTTTCCTGGCAAGAAGTGGGGTTCTCTCCAGTAGCCCTGCCCATGAGGCCTGTCAGGACTGCATTTGGTGCGGCAGCACCTACAGGCACTCACAGAACCCTGTACTCTGTCTGCACCCTCCTGGGCCACGGCAAGGCCTGAGATTTTCACCAAACAGCGTGGTCCTTGGACTTGCTCGCAAATGACACAAACCCCTCTGTCACTTCACTGAAGGGAAGGCAGGAGGCCATGGCTTCCTCCTGGCAAGGCAGAGAGCACCGTGAGAACATAAGGCCACTGCCCTGTCCACACATTATCTGACTTGTAGAAGTAAAGTTATTCCAGTTGTATTTTGTATGGAACAAACACTGAACTATCTAATAGGAATAAGTTATAGCATGGATAAATCTACTTTTTAAAGCTGAAAAAAATTTAACAGAATGCAATGAGATCACATGGATTATTAACACTTCCGTGAGGCCAAAGGCCTAAAAATGGCCATCATTGATATAGCAAAGTTATCTTTTGAAGATGGAGGCAGGAGAATTAGTCCTCTTGTTTAACTCTTATGAGTGACATAAAAAATTTGCCTTCATCTTAGTCATTACCAAGCTAAACTGATAACATCCGTAACCCTCAGGAGTTTAATTGTGTTACAGGAAAAAAAATTCCCAATTTAAATTACTTTTTGTCTTGAAAATCAAAGCCTAAAGGGCAACACAACCAAAGATTCTCCCTCGTAAGAATTTCAGAAACTGTATTTTACTGTTTCGATGTCAGACCATTTGTTGTATTTGGTTTTGCTTCTTCCCCTGGAGACTAAAGTTAGAAATTTCAACAACATCATAAAGGGCTATAGCTTGCTGCAGTCCTACTCCACAATCTTCCAGTGAAAATTTAACCCTATATATAAGGATTTAATATATAAGGATAGTATATATGGGGTTTTCTGCTATTTCAACATGAAATTTCTCCACTTTGATTACTAGATGGCTGCTGAGTGCAGATGGCCACTTGTTTTGCAGTGTGTTCATTGACAGTGCTTGTCATATAAACAGTTATGATGATGATGATTGTTTTCATTTATAGTCCAAGCCTTGGAGTAAAATCTTCTGAGATGAAAAGCTAAACACTTAGTAACAAATTTAACTTGTTCCCTAATGCATATGAAATGAACATATGCAGTTACTCAGAGACTACTCAGAAAGTTAATTACAATGTTATCATGCTGTTATTAGCCAAAGTATGCCCATCATTCTTGACAGGGTCTCTACCAACATTAGTTATCATGCACTAAAATAAACTGCAGTTAACACTCCACCACATGAGGTAACGAGGGCTGGAATTGCTCAGAGAATGACGCAGGCAGGCGTTATTCAGATAGTTCAGTTGCCTGCAGGAGGCAGCACAGGGAGCTCAGTGGCCTGGCCACACAGCAGAGAGCAGCCTTGAGGCCAGGGCTGGACTACAGCAGGGAGTACCTGCCTTTCTCTGAGATATTAGGGACCACTATTCAGCACCAAGCAAGTGACTTTGCTGAGTGGTGATAGAAAAGTACTGCTCCCTGACATGAGGTTTTATGTACGCCACGCAGTCATGCCATGTGTCAGAGCTAGTGAGGCCTACCAGATCAGCACTAGTTTTACACTGATCCAAAATCTCAGGGGCTCTGCAGATTAACTGTGCAACAAATGCAAATTTAGTGAAATGCCCCAGGTTCTGGTAACTGGTTCACATCTGAAACAGACCATCAGCACACTTCCCTTGCAAGTACCAAGTGTAACCAGATAAAACTCTTAATTATCAGACTTGGTGTTGGTGGATGATTGAGGAAATGACATGCAGATCACATACAGACAAATTGTAATAATTCTTCTAGCAAACCTCCCTATTCCAAAGTAAAAAGTAGAAAACAAAGAGTTACCACACAACTTCTGCTGACAGATGCTGGCAGCAGGGAACGGGGAGGTTTTGCATTCAAAAATGTGAGAGCCTCTGACACAAATGCCAAAAGAGGAGAGAAAGGCCAGCTTCCTCTGCAATCAGAGGGAAGGTTTTGAAAATTATTACTCCCCAAAGGGTCAGATTTTTAAAAGCATCTGGTTATCTGGTAAGATTATCAAAGCTTGTAGGTCTTTTTAAACAGCTAAACCCCCTGGAAAAAAAAAATCTTACTTAATAGCTGAATCATCCCTTAGTAAAGCAAATAAAGTTCATTTCAGCTTTGAAGGTGGAAGATCAGTCCTTAAAAGGAAAAATCTGAAAATGGAAATGAGCCTTCTCTTCCCTCTTCCATCTGCAAGGTACAAAAGACAGAGGCATACAGAAAGGAGCAGTTTTACCCTGTGATTGCTGCAGGTAACTAATAAATAATTAAAAGTAAGCCTTATGTTTGCAAATAATTATTTCAACTGTGACCATCTGGGCCTAAACTTTTTAGCAACAATTCTGAAGTATCCTGATGACATGCCTCTGATGAAAACATGCAAATAGTAGAGATACTGAATGTGGCAACTTTAAGTAGTCCAGGTACAGCCACAAATTAATTGGAATTAATTACTCATCTACCCCTGGTGAGCTTCTCTGTGTTATGACAGCTAAAACTGAAATAGAAGGAACTGAAGAAATTTTTTCTTAAGAGAAATAAAGTATTTGGTAACAAAAATCTCTCTCATCTTCAGAGAGAGATATACACTGATGTTCTCTATCAACTCATCAAATACAATCTAAGTTTCTTTTTCTCTGAGGCAATTCAAATGGGAATTATCTTTCTCTCAAAAAGGAATATTTCTGCTCACAGTCTTACTGTTTTCATAACTCCTTCGGCTTGTATGGTTGAACATACAGTCAAGGAAGGCTAACAGAAAGGGGAGAAAATTATAGGTATACAATATGAAAAGAAGCAGCTCCTGATACTGAATTATAGTGCTGAATTAACAGACTCTTCCCATTAATACACATTAGTAAGTTCCTGCAGATCTCTGCCTTTATGACATAGCTTTGTGAACAAAAAAGTCAGTAATAGTACCAAAAAAAAGGTACTACCTAGGACAGCATAGACCATGTCAAGAGTCATGGAAATGTTAGTTTAATGATAAAACCCTTAGTATGTTATTAAAAAAACCAACAAGGAGCGTGGTTTAATAGCATCAGCAGAAACTTATTTTTATTTTTTAACACAAGTCATTTGCACCTTCCATTAGGCTCTTCCACACAAGATGGAAGTTCTTTTTTTTTTTTTTGAAAGAAAAATTGGACATACAAAATCTTTTTTCTGCTTGTTTAGAAGCCTTGTAAAAATTCTTGTAGCTGGGCAACTATTTCTGTATCCACAGTTTCCATAAGGGCCTGAAAACCTTGTTCTCCCACTAATTCCTGCTGTGCCTTTAGCTTCTCATAGATGAACTGCTGCAATGACACAGTGTGTACAGGGTCCTTCAAGGCAAGCTGTGGAAAACATGTAAGAGAAAAATACATAATAATGCATTAAAAAAATATTCTGTGACTTACTAATTTCTGTTATAACTTCAGCTCAGGAAAGAAATCTGCTTTTTTTTTCTTTGTACTTAACTGAGAAACAAAAAACTTCTGAAAAATGATCAAATTAATTATTATCAAGGCAAATATCAGTTTAAAACTATTTGAAGCAGTATCAAATCATGAGAGTCTTATACTTTGCTCTAAGATTTTGTGTTTCTGTAAGATAAAACAATTCAAAGCTGCTTTATTATTGAATGAGTTTTCAATAACTCCTAAAAATCACATCAAGCACTTTCATGATGGCATGAACTACAGTCAGTTTTATTTTATTAGTAAGAAAACAGAACATAGAAGAAGTCGAACTATTTAGACTAGCTTAACAACAGTTAAAATAAACTGTCCATATACATAAAGAACAGACACACTTCAGTGGTAGTACCCTATAAACCTCATCAGTCCAGCTGGATTATACAATTTTCTTTTGGGCAGAGAGGGACAGAGTATTTGTCACTCTTTTCCACATGTTAACTGCCTCTTAATGAAAGCAAAAAGGTAAAATAAGGGGTTATATTGACAGAGGATGTATTGTTAATTTCAGTGTCAGCAGACGTGTGGCAGCATTTGTCCCTCAGTCCACCAGGGGGTGGAAGATGGGGACACCTGGAGCTCGATACATCATAAAGAAGTAGGATGTTAAAATCAATGGCCAATTAATGCAGATCTATGATCTGTTCATCTCAAGTGTCAAAACCAAACAACACTACTGTTTATGCTGGAAGGTCAGGAAACAAAATATAATGCCAAATCTCGAAGTCCACTGAAATAGGAGACTTATGAGCCTGTAATACCTTGCTATGGTGTTATTTCTAAAGAAATAAGGCATATTAAACTTGCACATCAGCTCTTTTGGCATGATTAAAAGAAAGAAATATTTGAGTGTTAATATGGAGTAGAAGAAATTAAACCTTAAGATTACTTACTTAACATTACTCCTAAAACGGGAAAATACTGAGTGAAGTGGCCACATAAATATAAAACAGATTAAAACTTCCAAACCCACTGTAATTACTACAAAAGAAAAGTTAAGTCTTATTTCTTACAAACAACTCCAGTAAAAAAGCAGGCTGGTTTTTGGCCTCTTCTATCACTGCTTACAAGTTCTTCTTTCTTATTATGGTCACTGCACCTTTGATATTTTAAGTCTCTTAAACATTCCCTCAGTATTCCTAATATTGGCTTTTTAGCCTTCGATCCTTCACCATTTTGTACTGTACAGCTATTTCACATTTCAAAGGTAAGATATGATCACTTTATTACCTATTCTTAACATTACCATCTTTTGAAAAGGGAAGAAATTGTAGTAACAGTTTAGTATTCTGTAGTATTTTTTTTCAGTAAATGTAATTTGAATCTCTAGAATATAAAAGACTTTTCTAATGAAATTTCTAAATCAAGATTTGCCAATGTTAGGGACATCCTTGTTGTAATAGCACTAGCACAGTCTACAGGGAAAAAAAAGACTGTCTTACCAAGCAAAGAATCTATCAGTTTCTGAACAATTTGCATTTGTTCACCAACAACTGCAATTTGGGACATATAATGCATTTATAATTAGTTAGTTTCAGTAAGTTCATAGCTCTGAATAGTCATGTATAAAATTACTCCAGGGAATTTTGCACAGAAAAACAGGTATTAAAATTGCCAAATACAAGTGTTCTCATCCTTGTAAGCCTGACACAGCAGCAACTAAATGAATGACAAAGTCACCTTGGGAAGTGATGCCAAAAAGCCTTTCTTTTACAACCTTTTAACCTACAAACCGATTAATCTATGCATTTAGTTAACTGTATGACTTGTGCAAGCCTACCATAAATTCTTGTTTAACCTAAAGTACTCAGAATAGGAAGCCAGAACAAATTGCCTTAAAATATCAACTCTGAGTTTTCTTTCTCTTCTACTAAGAAAAATTGATTTAATCAGCAATTTCATATTACAAAGTTTATTCTCCAGACTTAAGTCAACGGTAAGTAAACTTCTGCCTTTTCATATGTCAGTGTTCACTAATGAGCCTCAGGGCCAAATTTTTTTCCAATTTTAAAAAGCTACTAGAATGCAAGTATGTGTGTAATACTCTTCTAGCACCCCAGTGGTGATCTTCAAAGTCTGAACAAAAGAGCTGTATTGTTTTGAAAACAAAGGGTTTGAATTCTTGCTTATTTGCAAAATTTGCTGGAATGTCAAGTCTGAGCTTTCTGTAGCATCTCTTATAATAATATGATGAGATGTCCCAACTCCCCAGGACACCTCATGGCTGGTGATGATGGGTTTCCAAACAATCCTCTGAATCATCTCAGCAATAATATGGAAAAGGAATTAATCTTGAAAAAACAATCTAAGTGAAGAAGATGACTAAACTTAATATATTACATAATTCAAAGTTAATATCTTTTAGTCCTAATGGAGCTGCCAGACCTGCACAGTGTTGGGAGTTCAGGAATATGCTACTCAAATAATTATTATAATTCCACATTTTCTTTTCCATAAAACTTCAGAGAACTTAGTCAACTTTGTATGTAGCCTTCCCATGAAAAGGAACATGACCAAAACACTTTTGCTGCGTACTTACCAACATCTGTTTTATCAGGAGAAGTGAGAAACTGCACATAAATGTGGTCTCCCTGATACCAAAATCTGGCCATGAAAGTCCAATGCAAAAATTCTGCTTAGTTTATTGCAACAAACATAAATCCATCCCTCACCATTTAAAGCAGCAGCACTTTAAGCCAGTAGGGACTTCAGTAGTATGATTAATGTTTGCTGCTAGAAGAATCATCTAGTATCTGTAAGCCAAATGGGACTTAAGAGTCCTCAGACTTAATTAAGGAGTTAATACATTAATTTGTTTTTGTTCAGATAGTCACATCAAAAGTATATCAAATAAATTAAAGAGTTTCCTGCAACAACAATTAACTTGATTTTCTTTCATTCTACTTTTCTTGAACTTGTATTCAGAGCTAACAAAATAAATGAAATAGTTTGATATAATGAGTTTGTCAACAATATTAGCCAACTGCAGTCTTCACTGAATAAGCAAACAAAAGCATAAATTTGGAAGAACAGTAAGCATAGTTGGTCAGGGACTAGATATATCAACACAAGTATGTATGCTGAGTTCCTACATGTGTGCTTTTTTTTTAATTGAAAGGTACCTGATTCTGATAAGACCAAAACAGATCTATTTTCCAGTTAAAAAAAAATCCTAGCAAATTCCTGCAGCTTCTTAGTCAAAACAGCTACAGAAGTTTGGCCAGTAGCTACACATTACTGAAATGTGCTTTATTCTGCACAATGAAAACCTGAGCTTGACTAGCTTTTGGACCTAGTTACTTTACAAATTAATCTTGAAACTGGATGTGGGTGACCACTTTGGGGCTGTACTGAAGAAATTAATCTTCCACCTCAGTGCTTGTAAACAGAGGTCTGAAGCAGACAAACAGTTCTGAGATTTTACAGAACAACCATATCCCATCTCTCCAAGCTCTGCTTGCCAGCATCAAACGGCATTCCGCAGAATTAACAGTTGCTTGAACCAGTATTTGTTAATGTCCCTCAACATCTTTAGACAACACTACAGTCAAAAAATCACACCATTTCCAATAAGCAGTTATACACTACTTTGTACTGGAACAGTGATCCAATCACCACAAGTGATACCACAAGTAAATGGAATGGCATTAACATGGAAGAACAGACAATAAAAGTCTAATAAAACTTTTATTATATATATAATATATTCCTTTAAAATATATATATTATATTCCTTTGCAATATAATATATTCCTTTAAAAAATTACACAAAAACAAGCAAACTCTAGTTGTTATGAATGTCTGTAATAAATTCTTTCTGAATCCCAACTGTAGCTCAGTATATGGCTTTGCAGATGGTGCAGAAATTGAGACTTGACACTTGGCTATTTATTTCAAAATTTATACAGGTATTTGGGTAGGTCACTAGTAGCAGAAGTGTCAAATAATAATCATGGCTTTGAAAGCACAGCTAGCATTTGATTTGAAAAACTGGATTTAAAACAAAATATTAGCAGCTTGTATCTGGGCTTAGAGATTAAATCTCATAAAACAGGAATCATGAAAGATGAATGAGATTCTCTCCTTCAAAATAATAATGCTTTTCAACTTTTAAGGCCATTAATATGAGAAAAAAAGATCAACTTGCGTGGTTCATGCTAAATATCACTTCCTGATGTTTGCACAGGATCTAGATACTTTGATCTACCTCTTTGTCCTGCCCTTGGTACCTTTCTTTGTTATTACATAGTTAATAATTACTAGAGAGTTTTTGCTGGAACAGTACTTTGTAAGTTTATAATAATTTTATGTGATTGACATTTCCAAATACTGCTATATTTTTGTCTCATTGCAAACATATCGAGGAACATGTAAACAGGTAGAGAGTGATTCATGTCCTTACATCACGCATAATGTATTGGCCTAAGGTGACTTATTTTTTACATGCCCTTAATGTATGTTTTTAAGAACTCCAGTATCATTGTTAAAATAAGGGAGTTAAACTTTTTCAGCACCTTATTTGAAACTATGGACAGGAAAAATGAAGTAAAGTATCCTCCCATAAAGATCTATCTTACTGAAACTTGAAGAATTTGTGCAGGTTCATGTTTCAGATGATGCTTATATGTAAGCACAGAAGGCTTGGGAGGTTTTTTTTGCTTTAACATTTGTATGGGAAGAAACTAGATGAATTGTGCTTTTACATCTTCAGGAAAATAAATAAATTATTTATAATGTAATAAGTTAAATGGTCAAGTTTTATGTGATAACATGGTTTCCTAAAGTAATATTTTTTACTCCATTGTTTGGAGTATAATTTCTCCTTAGACATTTAATCTACAAATTACCAACAGATTTAATGTGAGTCTCACTGACATCTCCTAAAAACGTGGATAGTAAAGAAGACATTCCCTTCTTAAATTATTTTCTAGTCTTTCCCAGAGCATCACAGTTACAAGATAGTAACCATCATTGCAAATATGTATGATTTTTGCCCAGCATTCTGGCTGCCTCTTTAGTATTAAAGTTTTCATACTTAAGCCAAAGAGAATCTCTCAAATTCTGAAAATCTTTTTAACAATTTAATTCATATATCATTAATACACTTTTTAAAAGTTTTATTAGACTTTTATTGCCTGTTCTTCCATGTTAATGCCATTCCATTTACTTGTGGTATCACTTGTGGTGATTGGATCACTGTTCCAGTACAAAGTAGTGTATAACTGCTTATTGGAAATGGTGTGATTTTTTGACTGTAGTGTTGTCTAAAGATGTTGAGGGACATTAACAAATACTGGTTCAAGCAACTGTTAATTCTGCGGAATGCCGTTTGATGCTGGCAAGCAGAGCTTGGAGAGATGGGATATGGTTGTTCTGTAAAATCTCAGAACTGTATTTAAAAGAAAAGCTTACTAAGAAACCATGACTTTTGAGTAAGAGTTCTTTACACTAGAAAAAGGTTCTATGCAAGCACATGAATTGTATTAAATATGAGAAATTTCGCCTGCCATGACATTTCAGTAAGGTTTAGTTCTCTATTTTTTTAATAAATTCTTTTTATATCGTCTGAGTATTGTAACGTTCAGATTTTGTGAACAGACAATGTTTATTTTGACAACAGCCTCTAAGATGCAAAAGGAAAGCAGAAGCATAAAAGTGTTGTGGCTGCAAGGTTTGTAATCAAAGCATCTTCCTCTTTTGATTCGAGAGATGAATTTTCCAAGAACAATAGATGAATCAAAGCCAAGAAGAATTTAGTGAAGCACATAATCAGGTCTATAACTGAATAAAAAATCTAAAACTTACCATTTTTTTCCTTTTGTCTTGTTCTGTGGGAGGTTCCTCATCATCTGTAGCTTTGGGCTCTTCAAAATGAGACATTAACATGCAGCTAAAAAGGGAATAAAAGAAGTTTTAACATTCATTACCATTAAAAATTACTTGAAAGCTCTTCTAAAAACACAAAATAGATATGAGAGAGTTTGCTGAAAGTCAAATGATCTGTTAACAGGTAATTTTTTTCTGAAAACAGTGAATCGGATGAAGCCTGAATGCTTGTTCTTTGTCACCTCAATCCATGTAACAGTCTCAGCTATTTTCCACATTTTAGCTTAAGATGTGGTTTTAAAATGCATTTCTGTATATAGAAAACAGACTATATGGTTTTGAAATAGAATTAGTACAGAATAACCTACTGTTCCTAACTAGAATTTTCCATTCTTTTCAAGAAAGTGCTATACAAGCACTCTATCCTATCAGCATAGAAGTCAAAGTGGCACATATACAAAGCTAGCAAAGATTTGTCATAGCATTCATGTTTTTCTGTGAGATCTTTAATATGAAGACCTGAAAACTAATAAGGGCACTGCTACTGGTTCTACACTAAAATCTAGAAGACCCTGAACAATAATGTTTTAGGTGAACAGAAATGAGCTAGCTTCTGCAGACATTTACTGTTTCTAGGTAGGTAAAGCAAAGGTTTTAAATTTATTTCTTGTTTTGCTTCATGCTCAACTGGCAATATACACAAGTAACAGCCTTATTTTAACTATGATTTTTGTAGTAAGTGTAAAACCAGAAAATATGGAGAAAAAAATAGTTTAAATGTCAGAGGTTTTTCTGCCTCTTAAAACAGTTTGAATGCTCTTTACAAAGACATTGATGAAAGCTATCCTATAACAAGCATGTCTTCCATTCTCTTCACATGCTCCACACTGAAAGAATTCACAAATATTCCACCACTTTACCAAATTTTTTCCCAGAAAATCTGCCTTAAAAACCAAAAGGACTTAAAACCACTCAGGTGACAACTTGCCACTGTGTATTAGGGATGTTTTAATACATGAAGGACACAGAATTCACACACTACAAAGAACCAAGACAGATGCACATTATTGCTCATTTTCAATTGTGCACTACTGTGTGTTTTTAATTGCTACATTTCACTAGCAGGTAAAATGCCCCTTCAGCTAAGATGAATAATGTATTTTAAAGTTACTAAAATGAAAAAAAGTTGGGATTTTATGTGATTCTTATATGATTTTATATGAAAATATTCAGCTTTATTATGTTTATATATTTAGTTTTCTATTAACATGTGTTTAGAGCTGTATGAAACACTTGCTAAACAGCATGGCAAGCAGGGTCAAATGCTAACACAGAAGCCATTTCTAATAAAGGGATTAGTTATTTCAAAATAATACAGCAAATTGCATGTCTCCTCTGCTTACATATGGCTTCTTTTAACTCAGTTTATTAAAGAAGAAGGAGACAAAAATTGCAACTGCCAAAACATACAAAATTCAACTAACTTTTTCAGACCTTGATAAATTTTAGGTGCAACAAAGAGTAATTCAAAACACAAGAAGAGGGAGAATAAAAGAAGAGATGATGATAAAATCGGGGAAAATGTGAGCGTTGGTGAGACAAGACTAGAGCAATGGAATGCTCTTCTTCCCAGATAATCCGAGGTCTGTAAAGCTTTCTTACAATTATCACTACAATGCAAAACATGAGTGCTAGGAAAACTGTATTGCAAGCCAGGGTACCATGTAAACGTTTTCATAAACCGAATAAAATTCAATCTAAAAAGTGGCAAGACCTTTATCACTTCCAAAATCTCATTGCTCTAACTACAACAGTTTCTTCAGAATTCCTGTTTAAACATATTCATGGCCAGGTTAAGACGTTTAAACCACCACTGTCACTTAATCTGTACAATTTCCCTGTGGAAAATTTTCCTCTTCATCCTCTAGTGGCTGCAGTTTTGTATTGCTTCAGCCTTGATTTTCCCTATGCTAAACATGCACATTGTTTTACTTTCTGCACTACAGTAATTGGCTAATATGATAATCAGTGGAGTAAACATTTTTTTCTGAACCAGTTCTGGCTTAAATCATGCTTCTTTAACCTGGAGAGCCACAACAGTGCACACAATTTCAGATGTGTGCTATCACTTGACTTTCAGATGATGTCAAAATACAATACACAAGTGTTAGAATCTTTCAAACAGCTCATTCAGTACCTGTCAATATGAAATTATACCATCATTTTAAGCCCTCCTTCCCCCACTGTATCATTTTCTCTCAAGACCAAAAATTTCCTGTCTTACTAAAACATTCACTCTTGAGAAAATAGAACTACTATAAGCATGTCTTAACTGCCTACACTTCATATAAAACAGTACTGCCACTGTTAAACTCAACAAAATTAGATTTTTCCACTTACTCTTTGTATGATCCTGTTTCAGAATCTTCAGTCATAACATCATGTAGTCCTTCCACTGAAATGTTGATGATACCACAAAATTTATCTTGGATAACACTGTAAAAGACCAAAATTTATCTTGGATAACATTGGAAAAGAACAGGAAAATGACTCAGCTAAAGGAACTACATGTGAAATTTGCTGAATAACTGTAGAGCACATTTACCAAGAGGTATTTTCCCTGCTTACTGCTTAGCTGAGCATGCAATTAATTCAGTATTTTTCTAATTACAAAATGGCTTCAAAATATGTAAGAAACATTATTCTTAAATATAATAAAACCTGATGTGCCACTGTTGAAAACTTAGAAATAATTGTAAATTAATAAAAGAAAATACGCACTAGCACAGGAGTCAAGAACTGAGTGAGAAGGGCATGCCCCTGCTAGCAGGAAGGTCAGGATTACTGGCTTCTACTCCCAACACCATTTCTGGCATCACTATTCAATGCATAAACCTACACACAAATCCTTAAGCAGTGACAGTTTGTAAAAATGGTATATTCCCTTACTTACATGTGTTTCTTCACCCTACTAGGCAGCTGACTCCCCAGAAAGGGTGTAAAATCCCTGCACCCAGTTCTGTGCGAATGTCACTTCCCTGACTATAGAGAAAGGTGTGGCAGGATTTCTCTGCCTAAACATGGGCACTTCCTGCCATTTGAAATACCAGGCTATTTAAGACAAATGCAAAGGGCTGGTAGGTATTACTCAGGACTTGAGCGCCTTTACCCAGCACGACCTGAAGGCCAGATTAGACACCCCCATAATGCCCAAAATTACGCTAAACACGTTTACACTTGCCCCTGCCTTGAGAATTGATGTGTCTGTAGGGTAGGGACATCAAAACATGATCTTCCTAGGATGGATAAAGTAGGTGCCACCAACTCCTAGTTAATGGAAAGTAGTCAACTTCTAGCTTCCACTCAATTTCCGGCTACTCTGGACCTAATGTCAGAGATGTGGGATTGTGGGACCTTGGTGCTTCCTACTCTGCAAAGGAGTAGAGAAACACTGCAAGTAAAAAGATGTTCATCTTGGGAAAACTGAAAAAATTCCACCTACATACAGGAAAAAAAGAAAAAGGGCCTAACTGGTTATGGTAAACTATAACTCTCTTCCTGGGACTGCCATTGACTGAAGCACTTTATTGCTTCCTGTTTGTAATTTCAGGCTTAATTATCCCCAAAAGATGCTGCTGCCACCACTGCCCAATAGGCAGAAGCAGACACATTCCATTTATTTACAAGCACTGAATACTAAGTTCATGCATTGTAGTTTGATTGTAGCCGATCCCAGATTAATCTATTTCTGAATACTTTTTCATTTCCTTTTCTTATTTGGGATGAAAACTGAAGACACAGATAAACTGTAGCCCCTTGTATATTAGTTACTGCATTTGAAAAGCTTCTTATCAGACATACAACAAAATTTTACATATATGACTGAGTTTATATAGCAATAGATGCTTTGAAAAAAATGTTTAACAAGTTAGAATACTAAGTACAGAAAATATTTCTTTTATATTTGTTTTGATAAAATTACGATTCAACTCATGATCATTTTGTTTCCAGTGAATTATTTTTGTTCACTTTTTTTTATTCAGCTACTGCCAAATGCCAGGATCCTGAACTGTATTTTGTATGATCAAACTTGAAACTCCTGAATTCCACAAAATGAAAACTGACACAATTTTCATTATTTGATTGTCAGCTTTGTATTTTAAAAAGATACTTTCTCCCTTGCCCAAAAGCTTCCTCATCACATTCGGAACAGCGAAGCACTACACGTTGTGAGAATTCTCTGTGAGGTTCTGCAGACAGCAAGCAAACAGCAAACAAACAGCCTACCCACCTTACAGCACTACTGAAAAAGTGAACACTGCCTACTCAGCAGCCTGCATAACGAGCCCTCAGAGACAGAGCACAGTTCCTCACAGAGTAAAAAGTTCCTTCCTACCTACACACCTCCCATTAAAACTCTTCTGCCTCATCGTTTTGTTTGAAATGCATCTCTAGGAAAATGCCATTAATGTGATTAACATTTTCTAACATGAAAAGAGTAACAGCTGTCCTCAGATTTATGACAATAGAGGACAAAGGGCATTCAACTGAGAACAACTGTGAACACTTTGCACCCTGGAAAAGTAAACTATGCCCTGTTCATACACACTATTTAATTTATAATACAGATTCCTGTACACTACCTGTATTACTTCTTCCTTCCAAGCTTCATGAATCATAGAATGGTTTGGGTTGGAAGGGACCTTAAAGATCATCTAGTTCCAACTCACCTTCCACTACACCAAGTTGCTCAAAGCCCCATCCAACCTGGTCTTGAACAATTCCAGGGATGGGGCATCCACAACTGCACTGAGCAACCTGTGCCAGTGTCTCGCCACCCTCACAGTAAAGAATTTCTTCCTAACATCCAATCTAAACCTACTCTCAGTTTGAAAGCATTCTCCTTTGTTCTGTTAGTACAGTTCCTAATGAAGAGTCCCTCTCTGGTTTCCCTGTAGGCCCCCTTCAGATACTGAAAGGTTGCTATGAGGTGTCCATGCAACCTTCTCTTCTCCAGGCTGAACAGCCCCAACTTTCTCAGCCCATCTTCGTAGGGGAGCTGCTCCAGTTCTCTTATCAACTTCATGGCCCTGCTTTGGACTTGCTCCAACGGTTCCATGTCCTTATGTTTGGGTGGGATCTCATGAGATCAGAGTAGAGGGAGAATCACCTCCCTTGACCTGCTGGCCACACTGCTTTTGATGTAGGCCTTGATTTTGTTGGCTTTCTGTGCTGCAAGCACACACTTCCGGCTAATGTTGAGTTTTTCATCAACCTTTACCCCAAGTCCTTCTCTGCAGGGCTACTCTCAATCCTTCTTCAACCAACTTGATGAAGAATCCAAGAAAATTTTATACTGGGAGAGGAAAAAAAAGGTTTTTAACACAATGAAGGCATAGCCTTTTGATCAGCTGCAGGGTTAATTATGGTCAACATATTCAGGGAGGTTACTTCAATTATCCAACATGTAAATAAATACTGTAGGCATAGTGCTCATTAACTCCATGAGTTTTTTCCATACTTGCAGATTGGCAGAAGGAGCACACAGGGAAGCCCATTTCAGTAAACTGTGTTTCCAAGGATCTATGAAAGTTCCAGAAGAAATACAAGATAGTGGTTGAAGACCCAAAACACTGTCCTCGATAACTGGACATAGAGAAATCATTGATTTCTTTACTTAGAAAGTAAAGAAATGGCATACATGAGAAATTATATTTTACTTCTTTTTTTTAGTAAAGGTTCATGAGAATTTTTCTTTTTTGAGGAAAACAAAGCTAAAGAATGTACAAGACCTTTCAAAATTAAGCAACTTGCCTGCAGCTTTTAGTAAAGATAACACCTTCTCTTTTCTCCCCTTCCTTCTTTTTTTCCTTTAAATGGGGCATGGATTTTCTTTCTACCAAAGACTCACTGAAATGTTTACCTGGTATGGAACCATTATACAATGGAACTATTTTTAGAACACAAGATACATGCTGGTGGAAAATAAAGATAGCAAAGACTCATGCTTTAAAAAAACAAATCTCAGTTAAGGTTCAGTGGCAGTATAAAACGCATCAGGCCTTATTTTCATAGATGACAAAGCAAGCCAAGCAACTCAGTGTAGTACCTTTTTAAAGAGAATAAAATTAGCCTGCTTGTTTCAAGAAATACATTAAAAAGTCATATGAGTAGATACAGAAAAGACAGACACTGTTTTTAGATGAAATTTCAAAACAGAGCAGTTAATGCTGTCCATACTAAAATCTTATACCTTAAGGATGTTACCATTTAAGCAGTTTCCCCCTTGAATTGCATATAATTGAGATCATCAATGAAACAAACATCATCATCAAGTTATAACTGGTTTTATATCTACCTGGTCTTCCTAAGTAATTAGGACAAAACCTCATTTGGTATGCAGGACCTAAAACACTCCAGAACCCAGTCTCAAAGATATAACAAATACATTATTTTGTTAATTACAGAAAGGATATTTTATGCTGCCTGTTAATATAATGCACCTTGCCTATAATGAAAATAAAATGTAGCATTTAGGGCAGCTTCTACCTGAATAATCTCAAACCTTTTATATCAAAGTTTGTATAATTTTTTAGATAAAAGAATAAAAGCTTTGCAAAGGACAAACCAGACCACATCTGTTCTGAAAAAAAGTATTCATTTTTTCTCATTCTGCTTATAATTTCTAATACACTCAGCTCTGTATTCAACTTTTTTATTATTCTGAGGTTTTATGTAAAAATTCACAATTTTTATTTTAATTACACAGATAAATAGTGTAGATAAAGCTTTATCATCAGCTTAAAGCATATGTCATGATGAATTTTTAGTGGTGCTTAAATAAAATGGACCCCATGTCTCCTATGCATCTCCCTCAGAAAGGAAAAAAAAATCTGTATGGGAAAACATACTTTTTTAGAGATTAAAAGAAAAACAACATAATTTCTGCTTTTCTATATTCACCGGGGAAGCAATAAACAGTTTGATTTCATATCTTTACTAGTGTACAGATTTGAGAAAGATTAATTAATTCTTTATTCTTATCTCATTAGCTAAGGAAAGAAGTAGAGAGGGACAAACGGAGATTACTTTGCACATACTGTGAGCAACATAAATGATTATTGCACCTCACTCCCCCCTCTTAGGAGCTGCACAGTACTAGGGAGGTCCTACAACAATAAAGTAGCAGCGAAGACAACATTAGCAGGGGAGCCCTATGACTCACTAACGTGGTCTCCATGAAACACCATTTTGTTTCATGGGTGCAGACTCACCTAATATAGCTCAACTACATCTTCTAATGTATTCCCTAATGATTTTAACAGACATATGAACCACACGTGTACATGAAAGGGTCTGTTTTCCTGGTGTGAACATTTAAATACAAAAGATACTAACTCAAAAGAAAGGCATTTCCCTCACAATTGCATAATGAATTTCTCAGTTCCTTGGTAGTCTAATCCCTACGTTGCCAAGCTGGATTTTAGAGGATATCTCCACTAGAAAGGATGGCTTCCAACCGCTCCAACTCCCTGCTTGCACAAACAGCTGTGACAGCACTGGTTTCCTTCCATGCTCCATCGCTACAGAGGGTGAGACTCATATCTGGCAAACAACTCCTACAGTAGCTTGTCAGTGAAAAGGATGCACCTTCAGAGGCAATCTCTGGTGGTTTTCTGCAGAGAGTAGCTGTGGAAATCAGAGCCTAAAATAACAGCACTGCTCCCTGCCAGATTTCCTTGAGAATTAGGTATGATCAGTCTCAACCTTTTCCCACTCCCAAAACTCCTCTGTAACAAAGGCATAGAAGCATTTCTAGCAAGGAAAACCTAACTAGTTTCCACCAAATTTCAAGTCCGTTATTTCTGAAGACATCTATGTAAAATTGAAAATTTAGAAATATAGGACACAAAACTGCTGAATTTGCTACTGTGCAATTGTGAACCTACTACTCACCAATTGTGCAGCTGTTCCTAAATAAAAACAAATTTAATATTTATCACAAGGAATTATGTAGGAGAGACAGAATGTAACAAAAATGGATTAAAGAGGAAGGGACTGAAGTGGATTAGTCCCTGAAAAAAAACCAAACCATAAATTACAGCCAGTGTTTTCCCTCCTTAAAAGTGTTTGCCCATTACACTTAACATCTGATCTACAAGTAGAAATTACTTTAAAAATAGTTTCTACTTAAGCAACCCAAAACAGTTTAAGCTTTCGTTCAAGTAGCTGAATTGAGTGTTCCCTATAAGTATTTGATCTATTACAGTAAATTTGATCTGATACAGTAAATTACAGTAAAATACATTATTACAATATACTAAACTGGTATTTCATTACATTCAATTGAGACACATAACAAGCAACAGTGAAGACATATCTGCAGATTCAGACCCTCTCAGTGCAGTCAAGGTTTATATACTTTCTGTATTTTCACTCCTGGAAAAGAACTGCAGACGGACAAACACGATAACAGGAAGCTGCACAACCTAGCCAAGCACATGAGTTACACCAGCAGGAAGCAGGCAGGATAGAAGAAGAACCCTGAGGGCAGTTCTAGCTCATCTAGAATGCCAGAGTCTCCAGGCTGGAGCCTGGAACAGTAACATACCTCTACACAATTTAAATCGACACCATGGAGCAGAGACTATCAAAGCATTGTTCCCCACTTTTCCTTGAATGAAGTGATTTAACTGTAAACTGTGTAACTTAAAAGCCACATAGTTGAAGTCTCTAAGGCTTAGGCCTGTAGAAGACAAACAGTATCCACAAAAATAAAACTACCATACAATAGACATAACCTGACAATATGAGGACATCAATATTTAAAATAGAAATAAAGTGTTAAAATTAGTGAAAATTCAATAGGAAAATATCCATATTTTTAAGATGAAGCCTTCACTAGGAACATGTATTTTGACCTGACACTTCCAAAATGTAAATAAATTAGCAATTAATTTAGCATCATGTATTTACAGTATAGGGTATTTCTTCAATTTGTACCTCTTATCTAGCCAAAAAGTCCCTCAAACTATTACTACATAGATGACAAAGTATCTTTTATTGAAAGTAATTAACCAGCTCTATTACCTTAGACATAATAAACTTGTTCAATTTTTCAATTCAACAGAAATTTGGGTTCCCTTAACTCCAGTTTGGGGTATTTAATAAAATAATACAGATACACACTAATAAAAAAGTCACTTTAATATATTCATTACAAAGACTGAATACACAACTTTGTATGTTAAAATATGTTAGAGGTATTAATAAAATTTGTCTAGTTTTAAATTATTCTCTTCCTCGAGAGTTGGAACATCCCAGCAGTAAATATGCTCACTTTTTTTCCCCACTGTGCTTATTAATAGGAGGCAAAGTAGAAACTGCATTAAATACATAAAGCACTGTTTATTTTCTCATTCCCCAAGACTCTTTAGCTTTGTGATCCTACTAAGAACTGATGTTTTGCTTGCTTCAAGCTTCAAGTTAGCTATGGAATTTCTATAGGAACATATTAAGTATTGCAAATTAAATTAAATAAAAATGTACTTTATACTGCACGTATACCTCACCTGTAGGTGAAAGATTCCTACAAACAGGGACAGAGGATAATAAACCTATCCATGTCAGATTTAAATGACACAAAATAATAAACTTCAAAACATTCAGGAAGCAAAAAAAAAATGCAGAACTCAAATTGTGCCATTTTCCACAATTATATCAAGCAGTTGCTTTTAATCAGTGAAGGTATATTTAGAAAATTGAGTTCTTGACCTTTTGTATCACAGTAAAGTTAACACCAAATAAATTGATATAAATTACAATGATGAATGTTCGAACAGTATTACCTGTGCCTGACTTTCTGATGCTGCTTGTTTGAGCAGCCTAATTTGGTCCAGTTCTGAATGTACCACTGATTTCCGAGTTAAAGACTGCACTGGGTCAGTTATGTTATATCTGCCAGGTTGATAAAAGCCATAATATTCTATTCTCTTTTCCCCTGAGTTTTCCAGCACCTTTAGTTTCTGCCTAAACTGAATAATTTTACAGGTTAAGAACACGATTACAGCACAAGCCAGAATGAAAAAGGCTAGTAAAATGTCAAAAGCCTGATTCAGCTTTTCAACCTTCTGTGCACAAATCAGGGATGTTTTTAATGACACAGGAGCAACATCTTTCGGAAATAAATCTTGTTCTTCTACAGTTCTGTTAGTAGGTATAATCTCTGTTGGTATTTGCACTGGTAATGTTGGTAATACTGTAGTTGCCTGTGATGGAATTTCAACAGCATTTCCTTCATAGGGCAAAGGGGTAGCTAATGTAGCTGTAGTTCCTTCCCAGAAAACAACATATTTGGTTTCTGCATTGACAAACTGCTCAAGTTTCTGTCTCTTTTCTTTTTGCCACACCATCAGCAACATGGTAGCGCTGCGACGGACACCCACAGATCCCAGACTCCAAGCAGTCTCTGGGCTGGCAGTAGGGCTAATGCAGTTTGAAAACCGAGTCCCCTTAATATAATGCAAAGGTCTACCACGCATACCCTGGGGATTCTGACAATGAATTCTTACAGAAATGGGAGACAATGCCAGCCAATTAAGTAACCGAAGCATTTTGCAGCTGCAGTTCCAAGGATTAGAATTTACCTGTAGGTGAGTTAGAGACACTAAAGGCTTGAGCACTTCAGGTTGTAACTCTGTAATATTATTAAATGCTAAACTGAGTATTTTAAGTGACTGTCCCATTTTTTCAAAGGTACCATCACCAATACTGGCTATTTTATTTCTGTCTAGCTGCAGATACATTAAATTGTTTAATACAGTAAAAGTGCTGGAACTTATATTTTCTAAATCATTATAACTTAAGATTAACTGGCTAAGGTTGTTTAATCCAAAAAATCCATTTACAGCAATACATTTTAGCCTGACATTTTTCAAAGACAGATATCTAAGTTTATTAAGTCCTTTAAACGCAAAAGACTGTATTGATCCAATAGGATTGTGAGACAGTGAAAGTCTTTCAAGATTTTTGAGCTTTCCAATAGCATTTGATGGCACAAGTTTTAAGCTGTTACCTTCAAGAAACAAATATGCAAGGTTTTCAAGATGATGAAATGCTGAATCTGATATCCATGAAATCTTGTTATTGGCTAGGTTTAGTGTTTGGAGACTCATCATACCCAAGAAAGTCCCACTTCCAAGGACACTGAGACGATTTCTTTGAAGTGATAAATATCTAATAGAAAAAAGATCACTAAATAATCCTCTGGGAAGAAAAGCTATTTGATTATTCTGAAGGTATAAACAATGAAGATTGGAAAGGCCTTCAAAGATTCCTGGATCCAGGCGTTTAATATTATTGTTATTTAGATGCAAGTAGCACAGTTTGGGGAGTTCCACAAAAGCTTGTGGATGTACATACAGAATACTGGAGTTATCCATGTGGAGTGCAGCAAGCTTCTGAAGCCCTCTTAGTTCATTTGGAGTGACACGTGATATATTATTTCCACTGAGGTACACAAGAATTGTCGTTTTTGGTAAGTTCCAAGGGATGCTCGAAAGCCCTGCATTACGACAGCTAACTTGTCTCCCTGTGCAGAGTTGACAAGCAGATGGACAGCCAAAAGCCTCCTTCTGAAGCAGCAACAAAAAAACCCAATTAAGTATATACAGGAATGCTCCTGGGCAGGGTGGAGAACTTTGCAGAACACACATATCCCTGTCATTGGCCTTCTTACTCATCTCTGACTTCGCTAGTAGAGATAAAAAAAAGTATAGGAATATTGTTAATTCAAATATATTAACTGTATAAATATTAATTATTATGAAGTAATTAAATCTATGTGTACAGTCTTTAAAATATTAGCATTGCTCTCAAGACTGGTATTTTACACATTCTCAACAAGTACCTTAAAACTTAAACTTACTAAGTCTGAAAAAAAATTCACTACACTGAAAAAAATTTCAAAGTAAACGAACAATTAAATAAATGTACTGCCAACCTAGCCAGAAAATATTTAATTGATTGCAGCATAAAAGCATCTAGGCTGCCAAAATAACAGCTTCTATTAAATTAAAAATACTATTTATTAACTACTTTTTATAATTAGAAATGACTAAGAAATGTTTCAAAAGCATTCAAATAGAAATGCTGACTGTAAACAAGTTTCACTGGCGGCTCATTTATATTTTGAATTTTATCTTTATAAAGCTCAATTACAGTCAAAACAAATATAAACAAGTCCTTACCCCAAATCTGAAATTCATTATTTCCATTATTTTGCTGTTTGCAGTTCATTGTAGTATAAGCTGATCAACTATACTCATCTGTGAAACCTTCGTAAAGGCAGTATTGCTGCATACTATATCACTCATATTTTGACCCAGGACTTGAAACAGTTTGCTCAGGAAACTAACAAAGAAGTGCTTAAACTCAGGTTGTCATGGATACAGGAAATCATGGGACAGGAAGCCATTTTATCTGTGCTTCAGAAGTATTGTTGGAAAGGAAATCTCAGTGATTTTTTTTCCAGAAAACCAAGAACTATCTTAGTCTGCAACTGCTGCTTTTTGTTTTGTACTAATTTTTAATCTACTGATTTAACTAGGAGAGATCAAAAGAGTTTTATCTTAGTCAGGTGTAACTTTCAGAATAAAGCATAACTATTTGTTAACAGCACTATTGCATTACCTGTAACTTCTTTTATCTTTTAGCCAGAATCTGAAATGGATTTTTTTTTAAATCAGCAGCAACACTTACACTGTTCCACTGTTCTCTCTCTCTACAGAGCCAAACTACATCCATCACACGCATGCACACACATTCCAGTGGCCCAGCCAAGAGGGAGAAGTTGACAGTCTGGAGGGAACAGCCCCAGTGCTCCCCCACTCTGCCAAGGCACAGCCTGCCAGTAATTCCAGGAAACCAGGAAATCTTAGAGATGGGAATCACATGATGTGGTGCTAAAAACTGCTATGTATTTCAGACTTGACCCAAGCACTTTGTTAAGTCTCATTTTGGGTCACCTTTTTTAAAGCAATTTATCCACAGAGGACTATGGTTCTGAGAGCCACGGCTTTGGTCCACAACTTTTGTTTCCTGCAGTAAAGATAAACACTTAGTGCAAACATGGGCCATAAATATTCCCCTTGCCTAAGGACTGGAGATTACATCCTCAGTTTATCCATCACGGCATCAAAATACTTGTGAAATCCAGCCACATCATCAAAGCAGGAAAGCAGAGATTAAGCCCACAAATAGCAACGTAACTGTAAATCCACGATTTTACTGCAACAAGATCTTCTGTTCAGCAAAACAAAGAGGACAAAGCCCATTAGTAGCCATAGCCTAGGAAGAGGCACAACAGCAGGAGAATAAAGTCACGATAGCTACAATGATCTCACAGGAATCATGAGTCGACCTAAGGGGTGAAATATAACCCAGATGTAATGTCTTTGGCTATATAATCCAAGCTGAAATGCACGAAACACATGAGAAAAGGAAACTGAACTGACAAGAATGTGCTTTTGAAGAAGCTTTCTTCCAAATATCTTATCTAAAATAAGAAACCAGTAGGACCAGTAAAATTGGTCCATGGGCCATTTTAGACAAAGCCAGTATCAGCTACAACACAGAATTAGATCTGCATTTGGTTCTTTTTTCCCTGCGACCAATAAATAAATAGGGAAACTAATTGTTCTTTAGATTTAACTATTCATTTTCACACTTTAATTTTTTCATAGCATTTAACATAATTGTTGATTTAAAGAAAAGTAAAATAAAATGACATTTCATCTGCTCAAAGGGAAAGCTCTACATAGTTTTGACTGTTCACAGGAAGATTTGTGAATTATCCTGGATATGGAGGACAGAACACTAGGAATAATGGAAAAAGATTAACCAGATCAAATAGAGCCACATGAGGGGAAAGTCACAGATTGACCAAAAATGAAAAGTGACTTCAAAGAGGAAATTATCTTCTACCTAAGATAGGTAGGGAGGTTTCACTACCTATAGCTTATTTATGTTGATACTTATATCTTGGAAAAAAAAAATATTTCTTCCAAGATGTGCTGTGTGAAACAACCCCTTAAGGCTCGAGGAAGTAAGCCAAATTTAAAAAAAAAAAGTTTTACAAGGCAAATCTTAATAGATCTCACTTTTTGCAAAATGTCAGAAGTAACATATGCTGAAAGACTAAGGGAACTGATGAAGCTCTATAGGATATCAGATAGCATGAAAATTTAGAGAAACTAGTAGTGGCCAGATAAATGACACCATTTTGGGCAAAACCATAAAAAAGACTGGGATACATAGGTAACTTGGATCAATGTTTCTCAAACTGGCTTGTACTTAAACAGTAAAATTCATTACTAATCGAAAACTAAAGAAATAAAACAGAAAGCCCCAAGCATTTATTTCCAACAAACTTAGGCAGCTCTCATAGTGATATATTTTATTCGTTGCAAATTTTGTTCTCTAGTGAGAGACATACTAGGTTTGTACCTGAATACAGCTTTACGTGACAGCAGAGAAAATTATTTTTGAATCCTCAAGTGAATTTTAACTTAATATGCTAACATTGATAAAGTTACTAATGTCATTGCTTTTTAACATTAAAACCTAGTTCAACAAGGACCCCTTGTCACTACAAGCATGAAGTCTGAGTACTAGCAATTTGTCAAACTGTGCATAAAACAACAGGTCAAAGTAATTGAAAGAAAATACAAGCACTGCACCCAGTTCAGCCTTTCCAAATGTTAAAGTCAATGTAATTTATGTTAGCATATAAGCTAACATAAAATAGTCATGTGAATCCCTTTTATGTATAGCAGAAAATATGCAACAAGTTCAAAAACAGGGTCTAAAGTCAACTTTTGAAGAGGGATTTCATTCTCATAAACACTATCAAATTATGTTAAAGTTCACAAACAAGGACAGCCAATTTTTAGCACTGTAATTACTCCTTTAAGCTTTTAACAGTGAAACTATCTGTTGCCCTCCCACTGTGTAATTTAGCAAGTACCTCCTCTTGCAGGTCTTCCTTCCTTCTACTTTTATTTTCCACAGGTATGCTATTATAAAACTTCTTGTTTTGTTCTCAAATACCTACTTCCTTCTGCCCACATTGTCTCCAGATATGATCAAAAATCAAAGTAATTCAGGTACTAACCTACTGCTTGGGTAGCATACACATCAACATTTAACTAACAGCCAGTAAGTAGGTAAACTGTGGACACCTTACTAACTTCTCAGATCCCAAAATTCTTTTTTTTGTATTTATCATCTAGTTTATCTAAACATTTCTGATTGTCTCAAATATTGCAGATTCCCTCTAGTACATCATATTTCTATTTAAGTAAAAATCTTGATTTGCTGCTTCAGTTACTGAAAATTTCTCTGTTCCACAGAGTGAAAAATACAGAATTATTTTTCCCATTGAGGAAAAGAAAACAAGTTTCCATTCTATAATTCTTATTTCACTTTATACTCTAGTAAAATAATATGACAGAAAGGTTTTGTGAAACTAAGAGCTCACTTTGAGAAATTGTTCAAATTAATTTCTTTTCTTCATTCAGAAAATAAAGTCTTCTATGGAGCAACCAGTAGGCAAATGAACAAAACTGTAATATAAAAACATTGGCCATCAATGAAATCCACAGATGTGATATGCTGACAATAACTATAGTTATTACTTTAGCCTTTGCTATTCACTGCAATATTTTGTAAACTTAGTTCAAACTATCAAAGCAATAAGAAATGTACTCAATATGAATTTAATTCAAACCAAAAGGCTGAAAGAACTCAAAGCACTTTCCCAAATTTCAACCAGAATAAATAATTCACCTTCTAGAAATTGATTCAAAACTAAATCCAGTTGCAAAGCAACATTCTGCCTGCTAGTTTAGGAGACAGGATGGGCATACACTTGGCATTAGCAGCTGATAGCTTCCAAATATTTAACAAAAAGAGAAAGCTTCAACAATTCCTAAGAACTACTACAGATAATACACACACACAAAATACAAAAGCTTTGCTTTAAAAATACAAACATTCTTTACACTTAGGCGATTTTTGTAATATCAAAACCTGATGTTCTGTTTTAAACTTTTACTTTCTCATTAAAATGTATGAATATGAAACATTATTTTTCAAGACACTACTTATGTGCAGAAGGTCTTGTAGTGACATGGGTTGTGGTATTAATCACTTTTAGTATCTTACCATAATAGTCTGGTTCTGCTAAAAAAAGTCACCAAAAATCTCAGCTACTCTATGGCAGTCTCAAATTACACAGAGTAAAGGGCAGGAAGATAAGCAGATGTACCATAACGGCTCAAAACAAGCTCAGCTGCAAAACCAGCTGAAATCTATTTTTTTTTAAACTTTGCTAAAATCTTGCGATTTTTATACATTTTTAATAACATGCTATACTTCAGTCACTACTTAATAACAAATTTGCAAACATGTAAAGATCACATTACAAAGAGTTTGAAGAAAGCTAGTCAGTCTGTTATCAACTACTACCATCTTTTATATAATGAAAATGGTCAATTTTAAGGTAAGTCATATTTAGAAGAATTTTAGGAAAGATTTCTGAAATTCCTTATATAGGTCACAAACAAAACAAGATAGCAGCAGCAACCAAACCCTTTTGACTGCAGTTTGTTCTCTGCAGCAGGTCAGCTCAACTAGTGACATAATTCCTTGCCGTCACTTGGTATATTTTTCCTTGAAATCAAGGCTTACAGGTCTTAGGGGAAAAGATAATATGTCCCTAACCGGTCCATACTAACAATTGGGTGCAGGAGGAAAATTAACAGATATTGCAAACAAGAAAAGTTTAATGAGTACATCCTTTTGCCAATGCTGTAACAGGACATGCAATTGAGGAAGTGGCAGTACTCCATGTAACCTTCTGAATTATGCAGTCTCTGATAGTTTAACTAAGACTAAAGTCACATTTTTCACACTTATAATTAAAACTGCACTGTTACCTGTCAGGCAAGCTAAACAAATCCAAGGGCAAACACTGATGACAACTGCAAAACCATAATTTGCAGAGCTCCTTTAAATGCTAATAGTCTATTAAAGGTGTGGGTGAGCACACCTTTGACTAGAGGGATTAAAAAAAAGGAGGGAAAAATAGGGAAATGGCTTCTGAGTATCATTTCTATAAAGAAAGGAGGATGTATAAGTAGTTATGTAAGGAATTCTGACTTTATAAATGAGGACATAACTACCCTGAGGAGAACATGACATTTCATTAGGCACTTTCTTGTCATTTCCTAATGACAACTTCTTGACAGGAAAATCAAAATTTTTAAGTAACTTTAACAAATGACAGAAGCAAAACTTCTATAATAACCTAATGAAGATTTATAATTCCATACTGTAAGTACTTATACTCACAAAATGCCAATTATCTAACTGGCAGAACTCATTCGGGCTGACATTTCAGACTTGATACACAGTGAGAAAAAGCAGACATTCATTTACACAATGATTAGAAATGAGCAGAGAAACCTGGAAAACCTCTTAACCCTTTCCTCTCAATAGATAAGCATATTTGACTCAAAGGGGCAAAATTAAAACTGCCACTACTCATGTACTACAAATCAAAATGAAGATAGAAGAGAAATTAAAATACTTCATATTTCAAGTTCAGCAAAGTCTCCTCTACCATAGAGTGGCTCCACTAGAAGTTCCACTCTACAGTGGTAAATCCAACAAAAATGAGCCTGTCCTCCAGGACCAAAATTAGTGGACTGTTTTGGAAAGCACTTACTTGGAGTAAAAGCAAACTTAGCAGCCTCCCATTCAAGAATGACAGACATAGCACAAATAACACTCACTTGCAAAAGGAGAGTGCTTAGCTTTCAACATGGTGTCAAATGCTACCTGTGTTATGGTTAGGTACCGTGCCAAACTCTGCTAATCACTGACATTATAATCTTTCCATATTTTGTTTCCATTTCCATATTAGAGAATAAATATTCCTATCACTCTTAAGCATCTTGCAGTATGGTTCATGTTCTCCTAAAATACACAGAGAACAATTATAGGAATAAAAAAGAAAACTACTTTGCTACATAAATCATTAAAAGCTTTCAATAGCACAAAGAATGACATTCCAAAACACTGTAATGTTGACATTATACAAAGTGATAGAAGTGCAGTAAGCAATCTGATTACTTCCATATGTATCTATCCGTACGAGAAAGGGACACAGTACAATTTTAGCCAGTTTGGTCTCAGGAAATTCAAAGGATGCTGAAGATGTGTATGTCAAAATGCAGAACCCTACATAGTGGTGGGGGCCCACACCTTTTCCACATCTAAATAAGAAGTAGACTACTGCTCCTGATTATGTTCACTGGGCACTACTTTAGAAACCACAGGAACATCTAATAAAACTCAACTACAACTTGAAGAGTACTCTTGAAGCTGTAGGTTCACAAACAAGCCATTCAGACTGCAGACAAGCTGGAATATGACTGAACTAGACTAGGAAATCCATGAGATTTGTTATTTTACTCACCTGGGTTGCTGTCATCTCTCACGTCTCACACTGTAGCTCAGATACGATTGTCCTCCATAAAACTGAACTTGAGAGACACTGCAACTCCACAAGTGCATCCTAAATCCTTACTGCCTAAATCTTGTTACTGGACCCTACTGTTATATACAGCAGGTTAAAGACAAAGGTCTTAAACTTATTGTATGAAGAGCTTTTAATAAATGAATTAAAATGTATGTGGACAGATATGACAGGAAGCAGGAAGACAAAGCATGGAAAATAATGCTGATGCATGTATCTGGCAGACACAAAAATTGCTAACATTGACTAGACTTGGATAGCAAAGGCAGATAATTATATAGTGTTTAAATTTATGCAAAATCCCTAAGTAATACCAGGAAATTACTGCTATGTGAAAAGGTGCTGCAAGAACTAATCAGGAAAGCAGCATTGTTCTTTTTTTAATATGAACTTCTAAACACTAACATGATGTGCAGCTGCAGGAAGATAAACAGGATGCTACATGGAAGGACTATATACACAGGAGACTAAAATGCAACACTGTTGATAACAAAAACATGTATCTCTGTATCTCTGGATTAGATCACCTAGACAAGAAAGTTACAGTATGTCTAATAAATTGTCACCCGCTTAGTCCAACTAAATGGCCCAAGAACCACTGTGAACAATCACCGTGCAGTGAATCCTGTCTTATCTGCTCTAAAATACTCCACTCATGATACTGTCAAAGGTGCTGTTTGAGATAGGAAATTATTTGTCATACTGGTTTTAAGTGAATAAAGATGGAAGTTTTATCTTCCCCTAAAATGCAGAAAGTTCAAAGTCCACATATGTGTAATTATAAACATGATCACTAATTAGAGAAGTACCTAAAAGCAATGAAGTAATACTATAGAGTTTAGAGGGAGAATAAAAAATGTCACTGTTTAATACTTTCCACAACATTTCATCCATAAAACAACTCAGAGGGAAGGATGACAATACATATTATCTTCATTTTTCCCCTAGTACTTTTGTCTACTCCCTCCCATTCCTCTCTAAAATAAACAGATGCTTCGCCTATAAGTTAGAGGAAGCAACTGGCAAAAGGAAAAAAATCTTTAAACAGTGCTAGACACAGTGCAGATGCCTGTTTCCCTTACAGCAGAATCTTGAAAATCTGAGCTTACTACTGCTACCAACCCTGACCATCATACAGCAGCAAGATAAGGCAAGAATTTCACCCTCACCTTGGCCTTCCAAGACAGCCTATCGGCCATTCTCAGAAGACAAAATTCTGTTCTGTCTCTGCAGCTGAGAAATCTTGAAATGACTTTGGCTATCCAAAGCAATATCTAATCAGGAACCTGGTTACTGAGGCATTCCAACAGAAAAATTGCTTTAGTTTTTTTTTAAATGTTGTTTATATTAAACAAAACATTTTGTTTAAATACTAAATTATATTTAAAACGTTTTTGCTTTAACTCTGCAAATGGACTTACAGAAAAAGCTTGCTTTTCAAAACTTGCTTTTAACACAAATTTCAGATGTAGGATGCAGCAAGCATGTGTAATATAATCACTGTGATGCGGCAAAACCAGAGTGACTCACATTGTTCTAGTAAAAGAAACAATCACTTGACACAATCAGTTTCACACATTGTCTGAAGGTATGTTTAGCAGTCTATCAACTGTATAAGTGAAATTTTCACAGTTTTGACATAAACATGTCCACTAAAGAGATGCTTTTTATTTGAGAAGCAGCTTACTTA
Source organism: Neopelma chrysocephalum (assembly GCF_003984885.1). Classification (NCBI taxonomy): domain Eukaryota; kingdom Metazoa; phylum Chordata; class Aves; order Passeriformes; family Pipridae; genus Neopelma; species Neopelma chrysocephalum. The sequence continues at coordinate 6,048,393 of NW_020925744.1, forward strand.
AATGATTTGAGTATCTAAAAAATAAAGCTGTCATGTGCAAAAAGTTTTATTATGTTAAGGACTGTCAGAAACAATTGGCTTTTACAGCAGGAAATCTGCAGCCGCTGAAAGTAGTTCAAAATAACATGGTTATCTAAAGAAATTCCTTTTTTCCTTCCTCCCTTTAAAAGAAACTTCACAGGAAGACACTCATAGTTCAGCATCTTAAATTTTAGCTAAAACCTCTTTAAAGACATTTCCAATATACTCATAAGCAACATAACATTGTTACATTTACTGGGAAAAAAAACCCTTTCTTATAAAGCAGCTGCTTGATTCAGCTTTAAGCTACATGGTTATCCTGGTGATCTAGGACAAAAAAAGGAAGTGTCTGTGGATATTAAAAGCAATGAAGCTTTTAAGTTTTACACATTAAGAGTGCCCTGATTTTTTTTAGGTACAGACTACATATTATACAGCTTTATAGATACTAACATTGCTTTAGGATTTGTGAGCAACACCTAAATTCCCAATAGACAATACTTGAGACTTTTCAGGAAATCCAGCAGACTTGTCTTCCTGAGTGTCAAACACATAAGAGTAATCTGAAAGTAACTGTGGACTGAACTCTCACCTAAACATGTTATACATGAATTCTAGTAGTGACAAGTTAGTAATCAGTGTAACACCATTCAGCATTTTCATTTAAAACTTTCATTTTGTATGTATATTCAGCAATGACGATGGGTACTGAAAGGACAATCGTAAAATCTTCTTGCTATAGAAATCTACAGTGCAAAAACTGTTTCACAGTCTTTCACAGCAACTCTTCCATTTAATGTTAAAAAGGAGAAAACCAGGATGAAAGTTCAGGTCACCTACAACAGGAAAGAAAACTGACTGCTGTTCTCTGTAAGGGACATCCAAATACTAACATGCCAACTAAATCAACTACTTAACCACAGAGGAGAGAAGCAGATAGTTCAATGGAGAATGGACAACAAAATTTGCAGTGCTGGTTTCTCCCTTTTACTAAAGCACACTTTCCATGAAATAGAAGAAAGGTTACTATAATGCTATGAAGTCAAATAAAAGGGTAACATAATGTAGCATGGAAATTCCTTTTAAGTTTCTCTTGGGAAAAAAGAGTAAATAAAACTCCTTATATTGGAATATATAGCTGCAGAATTTTGAAATAGTTTAAAAACTATCTCAAGGGCCTTTGAAGCATTCTTATTAACATATTATATATTTACTTACCCATTCAATGATGGCAGAAGAGAAAGCAATGCCAAAGCAGAAAGTTTTCTTCTTTCTGGCTGAGTGATGTTATCCATCCGATCAACCCACATTTCAATCATGTTACCAAGAATTTGGTCCAACTGCAATGGGAAACAGAACGTTTCTTTTTATTTATGGATTGTGTCAGCCTATTTAGAAAATATTTCCTTGTAATTTTTCTACCAACTGAATATATTCTTCAATCTTGGAATACAGTTATGTATACATAATACATCACACAGCTATGTATAGCTGACAGAAATAGCAAACAACAGTTATTTTTAAAATTTTCTATGACAGTGCTTCCAGGCCCTGAACCCCCCTACAATAATTGTAACCTACAAGTTAGAAATGCACTTAATTCATGAACAGGGCACTGATTCAGAGTAGTGAATTATTCAAACAGTTTTCCCCTAACAGTTTAATACATACAAAGCATGTGAACTTACTCTGTTTTACTTACAATGGTGATAAATTTAAAAAAAAAAAAAAGACTTGTTTTTATCTTTTGAAAACTGTATTATACTCAAGGATAAGAAAATTACTAAAATTCCACTTAAAGACACAGAACACTCATCGCAAAAGAACCTCAGTAATCTCATCAGTGAAACTGTAGCACATTGAACCTGACAACCCAAAAACTCAGGGGAGAATGGTTAAACCATTATCCACAGTGCAAAACCCATCAAGACAGCACAAGGAGAAACTCTTGCTCTCCAAGAGCATGCAAACTAAAGGGGTTTACATGGATAAGTGTGGGATGCTTTAAGGTAATTGTGGGAATATGTAAAAATTGTTACAGGATGTTCAGGGGAAGGAGCAAAGAAGGGGCAAGGGCCCCTTTTCAAGGTGAAGTGTGGAGGAACAATTATGGAAAACAGAGGGAAAAGTTCCTTTCAATCAAAAGAAAGCAAGGCTTCCCAAATACCAAGACACAAAACCCCCAAAAGGACAATAAACCTTACCTCCTGACCCAATTCACATGCCATCTGGCTCAGAAGTAATGAAAAAAACCTTGCATTTTGTAGTAGAACTCTACCCAGGATACCCAGATAAGTAGACATCACCACTGGGTATCTCTGAAACAAAAATAAACCAAAATAAAGGGTGCTTAGTTTAACTAAAAAAAAAATATTTGACACAAAGCAGCAATACATGGAATATACTTGCATGCATCCCTTATATCTTTTATTAAATTTTAAATTATAAATTGTAATTTAAGAGCCCCTCAGAAGACTAAGTGAACAATCTTTACCAGGATTTCTCAATTCCAAACAGCCAAGACAGCTTGCAAAGTGATTTTACTTTAAATTTAAAAACCTGTATCTTAAGGAACAAACAGTATATTATATTGCTAAAAAACTACTTTTGAAGTTGATTAGGGTTCAAAATTACTGCTTACAATTTCAGTACATTAGGAAATGCTTAGTATTTCTGAAGTTGTTACTTATTTCAGAAAGAAGCTATAATATATTTGCCAATAATTTGCAGGTGTTTCAAAATTAACTGGATAAATGAATAAGTTCATTAATTATCTTTTGTTATTACTTTTAAAAGAAGCTACAGAGTTTTGTACTAAATTCAGCCTGTAACAATATAACTGTATTGTTACATAACTGTAACAATATAACAGCTAACCCAGATTAATATATTTTCAATGGAGTACAATGAATTTATTACTCTTAAATCAGAAGGCATTTTAATAATCCACTCTCTATGTTTGTGCTTGGTACAGCAAAAAGTACACTTCTACATAGTATTACTTGGCTTAAATTTGGAAATCTTATTTAACTCAATAATAATGGGAGCCAAATATTGATATTTGAAAGTCTTCAATTCTGGAAAAAAGCAAAGGTTTTGATTCAAAAAGTCAAAAAGCATGAAGAATTCCACCCACTGATTCTGCTGATTAAAATACTTCAATTTTTCTCCTGCTAGTACTGCAAAATTCAACACAGTTAAAGCATATTGGATTTTTCTCTTTTTCATCCAACATGGCAGTTTGTTGAAGACAAAGAGAGAAAATGGAGAAATAAAGACACCTAAGCCAACGAAATCTTAAAAAATCTTCTGTCTTACACAAAGTATTCTCACATTCTTCAGCTCTTCATATTAGATATGTCAATTAGAAAAAGAAGGTCAACTCAATCTTCTCCTTGTCCAGTTTGTTTTTCTCTGGTTCAGGTACATTTAAGGAGTAGTGTGTGTCTTTAAAAAACCCCAACAAAAACTCCAACACCTTCAAGGGATTAAACTAGGCATAGAGTTACAGCAGCTTTTAAGTGTTAATAGTGAAGGAACAGTAGAACAGCAGAATAAAATTTGTTCTGTTTTATTAAAACAAACACTACATGACAAAACAAGTGATGGATATGTTGGTTTATATCTTGCGCTACTATGTTACTTTTACAGACTTAATATAGTTGTCAAAAACCTATCATATGCTCTTAAAACAAGAGAAAATACAATACCAATATGAAAAAACTGGCCCAGATAATGGCCTTTCATGTTCAAAAAGGAAAAGTAGAGAGTAGTTAAAGTAATTCGTACCTCTCCATCTATAATCCCCCTGAATACTGATGGCAGAAGGGGCTGAAACATTTGGGGACCCAATATAGGGTTTACTTTTAGGACATTTTCTACAACCTTAAGGACAAAAGCAAATTAGACAATTAGTAAAGTACATTCATAAATCTTAACTGAAGCTTTAGAGCCACGTATACTGGTGTACATATATAAAGTGCTTGCAGGATGTTTGTCATTAAATACCAGCAAACCCCAGGACTGCTGAAGGTATATTCTAGTAAAGTATTCCACGAACCTGAACCTGCATAAATGGACCTGATGAAAACTGACATGCCAATGAAATCCACCCCTCCAAGCACCTTGTGAGCCTCCCCACAGCCCTGGCAAAGCTGATGAGGTGGTTGGAAGGACCTTGTTAAGGTTCCAGGAAAAGCAGCAGATTGAGGTGGGTTGGCAGGGCAAAGTGCTAGCAGTCAAAGGCTTATTTCCATACATTTGTCTCATGGCTTTTTGAAGAACCATTGACAAGGACCTACCATCTCTTTGCAGATGTGCTCTCAGAGGTGCTATTCTGGGTACCCTGGATACTCTAACTTCCACCTCCACCCCCCATTGAGCTGTTCCCTAAAGTAATTTTTAATCTTGTGTTCTTCAGTTTTTCTTTTGCCCAGATGTTTGGGCTCTCCCCTTGTAGTAAGATGAAGAAGGGAAGAGGCTGTGAGAATAAGGGGCTGATAGCTGCTCACCCCCACTTCTAATAAAGACAGAGACCACACACATATATACACACACTGATGTGTATAAAGCATATAAAGGTACAGTAAAGGTACCTCCCTCAAACATTCTTAGTCTCCACTTATTTCCATCTCAGAGGAACTTCCACAAGGAACTACTCTTCCGTGCTCTTGTCCAATCCCCCCTAAATAATTTTTTTTGCTTTTTGAACTTTGTTCCTACTAGCTTCATTTAATACCCTCTATTTCTTGCCTTGAGAGAGATATTAAGCATCTGACCTTTTACAATGGCTCTCAATTTTGTAGACCTTTAATATACAGAAGTATAAAAGAGATATTTTATATACAGAGCCAAACATAACTTTTCCATCACTCATCTTTCTGGGTACTGGAAGTTTTGGCTAACTCATTTGTTCCTTGCACAGTCTTTTCAAACTTTATACTGTCCATCTCAGATAATTAAAAAAACAAGTCCCATCAAGCCTCAGTAATCTTGCAATAAATTGTCTTATCAGTCCAAATTAGTATTTTTCAACCTTATTAATTTATATTTCTAATGTCTATTTTCAATCCAGCCAAAGCTGTTTGTAGGAAACTATTTCAAAGGATAGCCTTGGGTGTTTCTGTTCCCAATATTTATCTTAGAGGTTTTTTATGTAACAAGTCAGCATAGTGAAGCCTGATAAAATGTTCTACTTTTTGTAAAAATATTTGCAAGGAGTATAGCTCAGTTATCCCTCTGGAATCAACACAGCATAGTTGGAAGATGTTCCAAGTATACTACACAAACCTTGCAGATAATGCAAGGCTACTCTGGGACTCAAGTGAGTAAATGATTTCATATTAGCAGCATTATTCCATTTTAGAGATCTGACTAAAAGCTCCTGCATAAAACATTTGCCCAACTATAGACTCTAAATATTAGTGATAGACTGAACTTGACATTTTAAATTTCAGAACTAGAGTCCTTAAGCTCCTCACAGCAGAAACTACAAATAGGGACGTCTATCAACTTCTGTTATTTTCTGTCCTAGGATCCTGCAAGCAGTTGTAAGACCCACCAAAGAGGCAGATGGGATCCAGTTTATTCCCTCCATTGCATTTACAATTATCTGAATTTAAGTCCAAGTTTTTATAAGCAACACAGAGCCCCCTGTTATGCACCCACTGGAAACATAAGTAGTAATACATTACGGCTACTAATCTTTCAGTGAAACTATCTTTCACTGCATATTCCAAATTTACTTCCTGAAATTCTTCAAAAGACACATTCAAAGTATCATTCTTAATATTTGTAAAGTTTATGAATTTCACATTTCTTTCATAATACCATTTGAAGTTTGTGTGAATATAAGGGGTTTTTAGTACTTTGAAAAACCTCTAGCGGCTCTATTCTGGTCATTACAATAGCCACTTATGCCAAAGGCAGACTGTTTGAACACTATGTCATGGTACATATGCAAGTATGCTATACAAAGGAATTTCACTGATATCACATACATACAACACTCAATATAGACAGGAAAGCTTGCTCTAAGACCTATTACACATGTACAGACTTTAAATAAGTAGTTTAAACCACCAATGACTCCAGTATCATAGTTTGCTAAACATGTTGTTTTCTCCTACATATTCTACATTCATCCTACTTGAAAACATTACATGTACAGAGCTGAGTATCGGGGTATTATTTTTAATATGCTGCACCTTTAAAACTTGAACTTGACCTTCAGTAGTTATGTCCTTCAGAAGTTCACAAAATGACCGGCATAAGTCAGTAGCATACATCTGAAATAAAATGAAGAAGAAGGTATTATGCAAACACGTTTTATGAAGACTCAGCTTCTCTTCAAAGATCCTATCTGCTAAAATGCTCATCATTCCTGAACTAATTAAAATCTAATCTAAGTATTTTGTTGGTTTTTTAACATTGCAGGATTTTTTAAATCCCAAAGAATTTTCTAATGAAGAAAGTATGAGAATAAGGCATAATATTTCTAGTTCAACTCTAGTTAGAATTAATGACCATCATTTTAATCTAGTAGGATAATTAGAGTAACTATTATACCCCACTTTTCAGATACCAAAGCACTAAATCAATCCATAAAGCATTAATTCTAAATAATCTTCTTTCTCAAATCTGATTTGAGTGTCCACCATGCACCATAAAGACCTAACAACAGAACAATAATATGCTTGTATACACATGAGTAAGAGTATAAACGTGTGTATGATATTTTCCAAGATGAGAGAAAAAAGTTTGTCAGTAGGGAACTGAGAAGATAATATGAATTTTTATATAATGATAACATACCTGTAAAAATTCAGATGATGATAAGAAAATATAAGCATTGATGATCTTAAAGCAATTTTTGAGGTTTTCTGAACTCAGCTCTGGAAAAAACAGAAATCACAATTCACAACCTGATCACCAAACTGAAGTACAACCAAAATGATTTGCTTCTAAAAGTCTCTTTCTTCTCACAGCTCACAGTGCCAGACTCCAATAAGTAGAAAAAATCATCTTAGATCCAGTACCAATCAGGTTCTCTCTCCCCACCAGAGACAATATAGAAGTGGGATGACAACAGCTCTCATGTACTCAAAGAGAAGAACAAGACCTCAAAAGCCACTATTAATAAAAAAAATTATGAAGAAAAGGTCAAGTTTTGGATGTGATAGTGGGTTAAGAAGATACTAAAGAGAGAACAAATGAAACATATTTAAGAGACCTACAATTACTGACAAATAATCTCTCACACATTTGAGTCAGTAAATGCTGAGCAGAAGGAATGAAACAAAGATTGCAGTTCTGCTCCTCTGAGCCAGATGCCACGTCAAACGGCATTGAGCTGAAATTTACTGACCTTTAGGGCATACTTCGAGTGTAAGGCACACCTTTCAGTAAGGAAAGCATACCCATTTAAGAGACAGATACACAGAGGAGAAGATATAGAGCAGCAGTTTGAAGAGAGAAAGACGACGTCTTCAGGCACTATCTTTATGGCTGTTTTCAAAATAAAAAATCAAGCCAGAACATCTATAAGCAGAACTCATGGCAAAACAAAAGGTTTCAAAGTTTCACATGGACGTTGATACCAGAGCAGAAAGTCCATAGCCATCATTATCTAAAAACAAGACAAAACACCCAAAAAACCTCAAAGGGCTTGCTAAATTGTCTTAAAACCATCTGTAAAGTTCTGAGGAGTTTCAGCAGTTTTTCTTTTTTTCCCACCCATTAAATACAATATTAATGTTCCTCTATTTGACATGGCCACGGGACAGCTTTGCATTTGTGACTACTTTCATATGTCAGTGCATGGATAGGTCATGTCTTGTTATCACTTATTTTGAATATTTACCTATCTTGACTTGAAAAGGTTTTATTTTTCATCTATCCATCCAATATCCTCATGAAAAAATTCCAATACATCTATGAATTAGCTTTAGTATCAAATTACTAGCGTTATACATGGCAGACCTCCTTAGAGGTCTGCAGTTTGTGGGGTTTTTTCTTACTGGACATTTAAAGTTTCAGACACTGATCCAAATATTCAAATTCTAAGTAAATGGACACATAAACATGAAGTGCTATTAAGTTTTCCATAACTTTCCATTCTGTGATTCTTTGATAACTGATATAAAGGTAGAAAGTATGCGTAGCAAAAATCGTATTTCAGATCAAAGGGCAAAACCAGGTGAGACTGATGTAATGGAAATGACAGAATTTCAGCCGCTCATCTGTGCATAAAGCTCAATGTTTAGTAAAAGCATTTTTCTAGAAAGGTACCATGTTCAACTGATTATATTTAAAAGCTAATTGCGCATCAATTCTCTTGCCAGGTTTTCCTGAATTAAACATATATTTTTCTTAATTAATGTGCTCCTTTGGGTTTTGTTAGGGATCAGAGGACTTAGTCCAGGTCCAGTAATCTGCTTTTTGCCACTACCTTTACAAATACAACACAGGCATATTAAACCTGATGCTTCTTGAAACAGGTATGTCTAGACTTTGACCATATTTCCAACCTGAAATTGTATCAGATTCAGCAGTCATTTTCAGCATCCACAGTGTAGAAATGCATCCAATCCTCAGAGAATTAATGTATTTCTCCATTCCACATCATTCAATCCATTGCAAGACATGGACTAGAGAGCCTCTGCAACCCCTCTTTAGGGTAATTATATATCAATAGAATTTAAACAGTAGCAGCACTGCTGATATGAAAACCAAATATGACGATTATGCTGTGAACTATCCTTGTATATCAGTGATAGCACCATAATCTTTGAAGGTTAAGTGAAATCAAGCCTTCATGGAAATGCAGCGTTCTACTCCTGAAGGTAAATCTAATTGACTTGTATAATTCCTCTGACATCCAGCTCCAACAGCAGTAATATCCTGAAATGGGTATGAAAAGCTCTTTTCAAAAGGACAATTATATCTGGAACGGAACAACTACCTATTATTTTCAGACTCCTTAAAAAAGTAAAATTAAAAACATTTCTATATTTTTCCTCTTTCAGTTCAAAAATCTCATGTACAAACTACTTCTCTCCCTGACTTCCAGATTTTTCTAGTTCAACCATGTTGACATCTGATACCTTTCCTAAATTACTTGCATGCTGATGTAGCAGTTAAATACACCAGAAAAACAGTTACATTACCTCTATGTTACAGTAATTCCATTCAGTAAAACTAATTTCAGAAACTAAAGGTCAGGAAGTTCATATTCCTTACACCGTAATTTCAAGAAAATGATTTTCTGGAGCACCTTGCTAGTTCTCCACCCTGCCCCAGACATAAGCAAGGCAGTTATCTATCCAGAAATTCCCTTCACCTTACCTGTCCTTTGGCTTTCACTTGGGTAACTGCAGACTGAATTGAGAACCAGTTTATCTTTTTTGCCTTATCTCAGACAGTTAAGGCACACAAGACTTGGCAATTTTGACTTCCCAGTAGAAACACCTTGTCCTGACAGATACATCACTGTGCTAAGGACAGGAAGAGCCAGACCCTAAGTGCTGGAAGTTTCAGGTGAACAGTGCTACTTGTATGCTGGAGAAACTCTGCTACAGAACTAAGACTGAACACTTATTTAAATTACTAGCACAGTTGACCATCATTGATCAATACATTTTCTTTTCCGAGACGCTGCACTTTTAACTGTGTTGTTGCACTTGATATAAGTGAAGAACCTCACTTTCAAGTGTAATGAATAAATAAAGTAGCTGCTTGTGGGGTAGTGGATGGCAGTACTGTACTGTTTTTGTAACTACCATGTTTTAAAAAAGGTTAGTACTAATCCAAAACTCCAACTCTATTTAAAGCATCACAATACTATGGCTGTGTCCTGTCAAGGCTGTCCAGTCAGATTCTCCTTATGTAAACACATAGAATTTGCAGGCTTAGAGCATACAGAATGGTTTCCAATTTCTGGCAAAATGTGCATCATTTTGGCTAACAGCAATCAAAATTTTTGACAAACACAACACTCAGAAAACAAGTTTCTCAGAAAAATGCTCAGGAAGTAAATTAGTACTAGAAGTCTATATGATGAAATCCATAGATATCCTTCTATCATTACACATCAGCTGCTGTATTTTTGCCACTCACTCTCATCCCTGAAAAAAAAGGATGTCTGACATAAGAACGTTTGAAGCATCACCCTAATGAAATTCTACCTAGCTTAACTACTACTTGCTCTACCAGCATCATACAACAGCTTTCAGTTTTCAAAACAAGTAACATTCTCTTGAGAATGTTTTTTTTTTTTCAAAAGAAAGCATCACTTCTCTCCAGGATTAGTTCATGAAATAAGGAAATCATTACAAGCATAGAATATTCCCAAATACCTCCCCTTTTTATAAGAAAAGTATGCCAAGGTTTCCATTCATACTTATCTCTACCTTGGAAAGTATCGCCGCTACAGATTCTAACAGGTAGCTCTGGAGTTAAATACTAAAACCACTACTAAACAGAGCAGTTTTATCATTACAGATCTTGTATACAAAGAGAAATAACAGAAGACATCATCTTACACCTACCTATCATGGTCTATTGACCTTTAGTCAGAATAAAGTATAAGCTGAAAACAACTATCAAAAAGATAACTTCCATAATTCTGTGAACACATTGCTCTGAAGAAATTAATCCATTTGATATATTAGCTACACAACCTACAAAAGCACAGCTAAAGATTATTTAAACACAAACACATTAACATAATAAAATTAAACAACAAATTTTTTATACTCCCTTTAATTATGAAGCAAAAGCACCTGAAATATCAGTATTTCCTAAGTACGGAGTCCTAATTCTCATTACTAAGTTTACAGTTTGTCAACAACTCAGGCAAAACTACTGTTTTTAATTTCAGTGCTGCTTGACCAAAATGCTTATAGACATATTAAGATAGTTTGAAAACATCCCACATTTTTATTAACTGAATTATGGAAAGCTAGTAATTGCATTCTGGTTGTAGGCAGAACAGGCAAGTGTTCCATACAGTCAATATCAATAAAACTCAGTAAATTTGGTGTTAAATTTCAGGAACTTCTTAGAATAATCTCTGAAATTATAAACTGAAATTATAAACTGAAATTTGTCTTATCTTTTGGGTACAAGCACCTTTAATTTATTAAAAATAGAGAAATAGAGTAAAGAGACAATAAGTATCAAAGAAGATGACAAAGTCAGATAATAAAACCTGTTCCTCAATTTTTGATAATTACAATTTTGCAAGCTCCCTTAGTACTTGCAGCCACAGCAGCATTACTTAATGCACGAACAACAAGCAATAGCAAAAAAAAAACCTGAAAATTTTATTAGTAAAAGACTTACCAAGGAGGGAAGACATGTTCTGAAATATTCTCAGGAGCTCTGGTGTAAGACATGGACTATTCTCCAGTGTCACTAACCTAAGAATAGATTAAGCAAAATATTTTAGATTATTTATGAATAACATTGAGCAATCATTTTGACAGATGTAAACACACTAACTTCCAGTAACCATCTATACGATCAACAACGTGTAACAATTACTGGAAGCATACTTCAAGCACAGCAATAGTGCTTACAACACACCCATCAGTATAGGTACGGTTCTTGCCAAGACAGGAAAACAAAGAAAAACATGTTACTGTCTTTTTATAATGACAACACAAGGTCTGAAATGCAGCAGCGAGAATGTCTTAGTACCCAGCCTGGGAACTCAGAGAAGGTGGGTAGAGAGGAATATTTACAGTGCAAGGACAATATGTGTAGTGCTCCACACATCAAAGGAGAAGCTGTGGTGGCCATTTAAAATTCCTGAGTTTTGAAAATGGTAGCAACAAATTAAACTTGCATTTAAAGCCACAGAAACAAATTCCATTTTGTTTCTAGATCTTAGGTGTAGGATTACTGTATTTAAATAACGTGTGATTAGGTAAAATATCTTAGCTCTTCTCTTTCTCTTTATTCAAGAAGCCGTTAGAGTCCCAGCTGTCTCTGCCAGCTCCATCCAAATTTCTCTGATGCTCTAGGACATCTTAAAATATCATTCTTCTGCACAGACATCAGAACAGTAACCTCAAGATCAGTATTATTAAGAAGATGTAAAAGTTCTGAACTCATACACTAAAAAGGCCTCTGTCCTAAATTTTGAGAAGCTCTTGCACTTTGACTTGCTGCCACCAGCACTAAAAATCTGTTTTACTGCACATAGAACAGATCATCTGTAGCTTAAGTATTTACAATGCAAATGTCTACAATTTAGATCCAAGGAGTCCCTTACTATTTTAAGACAAACTATGTATTCCTATTCTTCAGGAGAAACAGGTGCTGAATTCAGTCCAGGTAAGAGTTTCCTCCTCCTATAGCATCAGCTGCACCAGAAACAAATCAGGCTCACAGTAAACTGATCGGAACATCACTTCTTGTTTTATGTTCAGTCACCAAACAGCCTGAGATCTAAAAGGTAACTTCTACACTTTATCCTTCTAAACTTGACACCTCTTCCTGCAACCACCTTTGAGAACCACTGGGTCACTGTTCTCCTGAAGTCAAGCATATCAAATTGTTAGTTTAGCATGCATATTGCAGTGAGTCTAGACTTTTTGTTTTCCCATTCATTATCATTACAGAACTGTATCTTCACTATCAAATGCCTGAAAATTAATTACCTACTCAGCTATTTAACTGTGTTTCTTTTATTAACTTCCTACTCTCATGTCTTCTGAGGAAAAGCGTAATATAGATGAAGTCAAGGTAAGGTAACAAGAACATATAAATTTTAATATTCAAAGCTTTTTACAATTTTTTCTTCTGTGGATACAAAAATAATTGTTTTAAAATTACAAACTGATAGAAAAAATTCTTACCACAGCTCTAAACCATCTTCCAGAAGATAAACATGTGGAGGCTGAGAAACATCTGTACTTAGCTGAATAACTGGAAGTAGAAAAGGATAGAGATTTTTGCTGTCTGCTCCCAGTCCCTATGAAAATAAATAAGAAATGTAAAATATGTCAAAAACCTCAAACCAAGCATAAAGAATAGCACTGGAAAAGATCTGCAATGCTGTTATGTTCACAAGTAAACGTGCATCCAAGAAATCAAAGGTTGAACTCTAATTGATTTCATACAACAAACAACAAAATAGTCTGATAATCCTAAGCTTTCTCTCAACATGCTTTTTGAAAACAATCCTCTTATCAATAATCTGCATATTGTTTGTCTCTAAGAGAAACAATACACATTCCTAAAACATTCACTGGTCATTCTCTTTCTTGGAAGAGTCACAAGTCTAACAAATACTACATGACTAAATGGTGAATGTTTTACATATCAAGAAAAGAACTACTCTTTGCCCTTGCCACACATGAAATCATTTACGTATTCTAAGAATCAAGAGAAGGGTTTGTTTTCTTAGCTACACAAAGATTCACAATATGATGACAGTCATTTATTTTTTAAATGATCCATGAGTCATATGTAAAGATTTCTTCCCAATAATGCAGAGTAAAAAATTTCTTAGCAATCACTTAAAAAGAAAACCCAATTTTTAAAAATAAGCTAAATAGAACTACTATCAAACTAACAACAAATAAGAACTAATCCTAAAAGGAACAGAATTCTTAAACTGGGAACTGCCAATTACTGAACAGCATTACAACATATTGTAATATTACTAGTTAAGAAAAACTGAAGCTAGTGGAATGCTGAATTTGCATAATTCCTATATTTTGATAATGGTTAATTTAAAATTATTTGATGTTTCTAAGTTAAAGCTTCTTTCTCCATTTCTTTATTTAAACAAATTTACCTTAAAAGAATCTTCCATAAATTTGTCTAATACAAAGAGAAATACCTTTTGTATACAAAAATACCTATATTTTTAGGCTCCACAGGGGCCAAACCCAACAATTTCCACAATTTGTTTACAGTAAAAATATATTTCCTCTTGTTTATAAACTTACTCCACTTTTAAAGAAACCCTTATTTCTCCTCTCATTGTAATGTTTAGTCATTCCCTTTCCACTCCCTCTCCCCTGTTAACCTGTATGATACCATCCTCTTAGTCATGCATTTCCCCAAGTTCAAGATTGCCTGCATATTAATTCTGTTCCTGTATGGACACTGTCCTACATCCTCAGAGCACTTCTCTTGATCTTTGCTGGTCCTACTATAACTTTCTTGAGATGCAGGAAGGGTTGGAGAAGGTAGGATAGCATACAGTCTGTGCTAAAGAAGTAGTTAACAGCATGGATTATGCAGGCAGTATAACCATGTATTGTTTTATTATTAAGAAAGAACTGTAGGAGATACTGACAACATTTACATGACTGATTCCTTACCTGGACGAGATGGATTAGGGTGGTTAGAATGGCACATCGTAGCATGTTGTGCTCCTCACTCTGCTTCCAAAGGAGTGGTAAATACTGAACCAAACATCCTACATATGGTCGTATCTGAAGTTCAGAACACAAATTGGTTTCTTAATGTGTAAACGAGTCTATTAATTTATCCCCAGCACAGTTTCTCAAAAAATATAAGAGCTGCTTTTGTCACAGTAAAAATACCAAGTTTGCTTTAATTTACTCCTCTTTCTTCTTTCTAAAACACCATATTCTTTACTCTGTGACTGAAGTAACTTCTGACTGCAGAGTAGTTTGAAAAGAATAAATTACTTACAGTGATATTTGTGCACAGCAACCAGGCTTAAATAGTAAATGGAACAAAAAATACTTACAATTTGATAACCAGTGATATTTTCATAGTAATATATTCTTCACTAAACAGGATTCCTAAACAACAGAATTCTCTAAGACCAGAAACAGTCCCCCCCAAAAAAGCTGAATAACCTCTGAAGTCATCCATCCTTTGAGCAGGGGTGAGACTTCAAAACTTCCAGAGATCTGCCCTAACATACATTTTTTCTATTATTTTCTTTTATTTTCTATTTTTTCTATTATGCTCTTCAATACTAAAGGGTTAACCTATTTGTCATCTAAAGTATTTAATTATGAATTAACCTAAACAGATTCAAGGGGTCTTTCTCAACTTCTTTTTAATGCTGCATCTCTAGCTGATCTGAAATGCAGAGAAATCTGGGAAATCTGCTGTCATGTTGACTTCTTCTACAGGGGACAATTATGAAAGCTTCATTTGGCTCTCAGACAGGATTATTTGTAGAAAGAGGAGATAAGCTCAAAAACACACATTATCTCTGTCCTTCATATTGGGGAAAAAAAACCACAACAAAATCTGAGACAAAAGCAATCAACTATTGATTCTTTAATTCTGCAAAACCATCTTTGATTTCTTTATGTATAAGCTGAAGAACATACTTTAACATTAACATAATGTGAATTTGAAACTTTTCAGGAAGTTAAGGAGGGTGGTGTATAGGCAACTATGACCCATATCAGCACCAATGAGAAACTACAAATTTAACTGCACCGTGCCTAAGGGTGCAAAGTATTTTGTTCCCCAAATGTCTCCTTTAACATGTAACATTAAATAAAATATTAGTTCAGATCTATGATGGGACAGTTAGAATAAATCACAAATACAGATCTATGATGAGACAATTAGAATAAATCACAAATAAAAAAACAAAATTGCAAGAAAGACCATAAGACAAGCTGTTAAAACCCTTCTGTACTAAAAAAGATGAGTCAATACAAAAAATACATAGTAACTAAAGAAAAGTAGTAACTGAGCAGAACATTTTACTCAAAAGGTAAATAAGAATTGAAAAGAGAAAAGAGGAATGCAGGCAGCTATGACAACAATAACGAGTCTATTAACTTTCTTTTCCATTTTCTTTCACACCAAGTCCTCCCCTGTGTTCTTACAACAAGGTAACACTGAAGTACATAATAAAAAATACCTGCATATTGACTCTTTCAATCACACAAGACAGAACATGAAGAACATGCATTTTAGTGTCACATTGCGTTACTTCCTGTAGTAGCTGAAAGAGCAGTGTAAACATGGATTCCAGATACTAAAAGAAAAATAAAGAACTACAGATTAGACCATCAAAAATACAATTAGTGACAAGAATTGGTAACTTTCCAATGTATGCTTACAACTCTAAGACACCCATAAACTTTGAAAAACACTTTGAATGTGTGCAAAATGTTACTCTTTCATTTTGGAAAATGCACACTAGGCAGTCATTGCCTAAGCAAGGTAAAAAAATTCAGATATGCTCTTACATAACAGTTCAAACATGATCAGTTTGACTATACACCATTTTCACACTTTGGTAAGTGTAAACATGATTTCACAGGTAAAATAGGCTGTCGCTCCAGAAGGAGCACTTTGTTAAGTGTCAAAACAAAGGTATGGTCTTCCAGCTTTTGGGCCGGTAGATAAATTTAAATATTGAGCTGAAAAAGACATCTTAAAACAATTCCAGTATTTACAGTCTAAATGCACTCTGGATTTTTGTTTTATTTGTTCACAAGAGAGTTGAAATCTACATGGAAATCATAATCAAATGAGAAACAACTGCTAAATTTGAGTGATCAAAGTAAATCTTTGCTGTACTTATAATTATTTACTTCATGACAACAGTAATGACCACTGTAGAGAACACAAGTATAGGAGAACAAGAAAGTCTGTGTTTTTTGGGCACTATTTTAACGAAACATTTGTAATTAGTATTTTTATGAAACAGCAGGTTGGAAAGTAGTGTGAAACAGGCACACAGGAAAGCCACACTGGTGTGGAGACATATTTGTTAGATAGAGTATTAATACTGTCTTAGCAAAAAGAAACTTACTATCTGTTAACACATAGTATATACAGTACTAAACACACTGCTACAAAGTTGTGATTGCTGTAATCACAACTGTGACTGTAATTGTAATACTAAATTGTAATACTAAAATGTTCTGAATTGTATGTCGTTTTATTGCACATTAGCAACCTTAACAGCAGCAGTATAAGTATAAATTTTGGTCTATGAAGACTGAAAAAATAATACATACATATACACACACCTCCCACACACTCCTAATTACTAAATAATGTAGTTTAAAATGAAATTGGAAAATATTTTTTCCTGCTTTTCTCTATGGATTTATCTACTCTTCAGAATATATAAATGCTCTTACCGGTAAGAACTGGTCAGTTCTGAACTCAAAGTCATCTACAGGTGAACAACCATTAAGGAAAAATAATACAGATTGCAGATGGATACAAAACTCAAATAAGCAAGTACTTCATGAATACACAAAAATTATAATGTGAAGAATTTGGTAATAAGTTTAAAATTGCTTATTTTCTAGTAACTCTGAATTAAGAACTAATCAAACATCTTTGCAAAAAAAAGGATATTTAACTTCAGTGTTGTAGCTGTCTCAATACGGACCTGAAAGACAAAAGTCAAAGCATAATGCATATGTCCATTAAACACTTTGATTATCAACATAATACCTGACAATACCAAATCAGTTGATGTTTTGGCTGTTGAATAATTCTCTGTGTTCTGTCATGCACTAAGAAATGCAGTTAGTTAAGCTCATTTTCTTTTGCTTCATTTTAGTATACTTTACATTTTATTTGAAAGAAGACAGAAGTTCTCCATCAGCCTGCACCTCAGGAAGTCCCCCATCATCCCCACATCACCATTGACCAATCAGAACTCAAATCAGTCCAACAGTTCAATTACCTAGGCAGCCTCATCTCCTCGGATGGTAAGATTGACGGATGGTAAAATTGACGGGGAGATAGACAACAGGTTAGCAAAGGCATACAGTGCTTTTGGAAAACTCCATAAAAGAGTATGGCGTAATAAACACTTGAAGAAAAGTACCAAGATCAGTGTTTACAGAGCCATAGTGCTGTCTACTCTTTTATATGGTTCCGAATCATGGGTCATCTACCGCCACCACCTGCGTCTCCTAGAACGCTTCCATCAACGCTGCCTCTGTACAATCCACTGGTCAGATTATGTGACCAATACATCTGTTCTAGAACAGGC